>NW_028263374.1:32488210-32788210 GCF_051168715.1 Poecilia mexicana
TATAGTTCCAAAGTACAGTGAGAAACCCAGAGGACTGGACCAGAACTCCAGCAACATATTGTGAGAAACCTTTGGAAGAAAACCCAAAATGTTTGACCTATGTCATTCAGTTCAAAGGTAATGATACCAAATACAGTAGAAATTTATGTAAACTTCTGATTTAGAAAACATTAATAAAAGTTTTCACTTTGGACTGTGACATAGAAAAAGGTGTATGAGATTTTTTTATTCTTCTCATTATTACTTGTATGTAAACTTATGGTTTCGACTATATGTGGATCTGGTAAAATGATCGCTACTTTTCTGTGAGGTCAAGTTTTTAGTTAATGCTTGTAACATGATAAAATAGCTAAAACACTCAGCAGGGTGTGAATAATTTTAGTATGGTATTTCTTGTAGTCGGATATGATGTGTTTCTTAAATTTGACAGTATTTAAGAAAATTTACAGGCTACGTCCCTGTAAACAACCTTTCTCTACAGACTCTGTCATGGTGAGTCGCAGATGTAAAACCTGAACAACACAGATGTTGTGTTTGGGGCTTATCCTGTAAGGTTCAGCCAAGAAATTAAATCCTCCTTCAAAGAGTGGGATCCAGCCCAGGCATCATACATAGCATGACATCAAGATCTTTGTTAAAAATGAGCAGCTCTGGGCTGCATTACTCAGCTGTCAAATGGTCATCCTGGATGCTTTAAAACAGATAAAGGAGCTGCTCTATCTGAGCAGTGATGGAGATCCTGATGGGTCCCGCTGAGAACAACAAAGACACAAATGTCACTAATCTAACAGGGATAAGTAGTGCAGATTTCCTCTCAGCATGGAGCCACTCCAGATTTTGTCTTGAATACACATGCTCATTTTAAACAGACAGCTGCGCCTGCATAATTTGTTCCTCTCATGTTTGGAGAGCACTCCAGTTAATACAACTGATTATGTGTGTTGTTTTTTTCTTGTCATTGTGGCTTCACAGGCTGATGTTTTGAGATAGAGCCCTATAAAACTATGAATCTCCATGATTTCTGAAACATAGTGAAATCACAGGCTTGAAACTGAAAAGAGCCAAATCTTTATAATGTTTGAATTAAATATCAGTATACTGTAATACAAACTGAAGTGTTTCTTAATCAGAAAAAAATGGATGGGATGAGTTTTACTTAACGTAACAAAATCCTCAGTCAATAATTCTGTTCTCATTTTAGCACTAAAATGTATGTTGTGCTAACCCAACAGCTCTAATGATAAACATTACTTCAATTCAAATTATTTCTTCCCTTGGAAGACTACAATTCTCAAGCACCAATTTAGATTTGATGTTATAATTTGCTAGTTATAGTATGCCCTTAGATACTCTATTTATGTTTTTATTTTGTTCCTGTATGCTTGTTCAAAAAAAAGAAGGAATATAAGGAGAGGAAGCTGCTCCATAAACAGCCATCATCCTCTTCAAAATAAGAGCATGAATGTAAACATATATCTACCTGTAGACTTCTTAACAGTATATAACTAAGACTTCAACACAGATGTTGAGCTTTATTCAATAGAAAGTTTACAGAACAGGGAAAATTACTTTAGTGCACAAAGTTAGCAAAAGCGAAAAAGTGCCAATAGAAAGATTAGCTACTAGTGGATTAGAGGAATTGTGCCCACCACAGCCTCCTAATGATCTCAGCAGTATTGGTTGTAATGAAGTTTTGTTTGCATCACCCCTCCACATACCTACTCCCCAAATTGGCTTATTTTTAAACCAATTTTTGTCATTACCTGCTATGTCAGGCAATGACCAGTTTTTGTCCAATCCATGTGCAGGACACACATGGATTGGATATGGTCGTTTCTATCACAGCAAAGAGTGGCATCTTGGGAAAACTCCCAGAGGAAAAATTTTTTTGTCATTTGAATATATGGAAAAGCACCTTATGGCAACTGTAAAGTAACATGGAGGATCTACAATGCTGTGAATCAGTATCTCTTCGTATAATGCATGATCTATAAAAAAATGGAACGAAGAAGGTATACCTGGCTGTATTCCTCAACCTGGTGAAATGTTTTAGGACAGAGTTTCACAAACTTTTTCAGGCTGAGGACCACTTAACCCATTTACCAGTCACAGACCACCTAACCTGAAATTGCCCCCACAATAACACATCTTAATATATAATGCAACCTGAAATGTTAATATTAGTCTCTTAACTCATGTATTGTTTTTTTCTTCATCCTAATTAGAAAAGTGGTGCTGTTTGGTAAATGTGACTGGCCACATCAAGGCCATGAACAGGTCTACTTGGGTATTTTGAGTTATTTACAGACTCTGAAAGTGTGGAGTTGAAGCTTTCCAATGATGCCAAACACATAGAAATAAAAAAAGAAGTTATTCTTTACTACCAAGTGTTGTGTGCATTAATAACATTTAGGACTATTTGTGATTTAGAAGCATGATTAAAGAAAAATAGACTTGAGTTGCTTTTACAGAAACAAAAAAATCCTTTTCTGCACAATTAAATATAAAAATAATTAACCCATTTCTATTAATTGTATTTATTTATTGTATTTATTTTAATATATTTTTAATGAAATAAAAATAACAATAGCTGATGACCTAAAAGCAGAGCGTCAGTCATTACCAAGCAAAGTCATAAAAAACAAAGAACAGTTCTGACTAACTGGAGCGATTCATACCGCTAACCGTTCAAAGGAATCAAATCGCTAGTGAACGACACATCAACTCTCAGCAGTAATGACTCAGCTTCATCTGAGTTGTTTTCCTGGAGTTATTTTCTTTCCACCGGTATCTGCAGATTTTCTTTAGAGTAACCCAGTTTTAAGCCAGTTTTCCATCATTATTTTTAACACAATCCTGTAGCGTCGCACTTTGAGCTCACGTCACGGCAAATAAACAGTCGTTTACATGCAGTACCTCGCGAACCACTAGGGGGCACCCGCAGACCTCTAGTGGTCCGGGGACCACAGTTTGATTCCCAAAGTCAAATCCGTTATCCTTCCACATAACACCACCTCAGACTGGTATCAGACATCCCCATCTCATCATCTCATATAGGCAGCTCTGAGACCAAACTCGAATAATGTCTTATTGGATAAAGTCATCTGTGTTTCTTATATCTGTAATACTTATCAGTGTCTGGGGGGGGGCATTCTGGTGTTTCGTCTCAGTGAAGGATTGCATCTTTTAGTTGTCAGCTTTTATCTCCCCCCCACTTCCTTGAGCTAGTGAATGAAGCCTCCACAAGACTCTCCAAGGGATTCCAGTGCTTCTATTACCCAGATTTCTACATCTCAGGACAAGCTTTATCTGACATGTTTTTCAAGACCATGGGCTCACTGAATGAGCCACTCTCTGAGCACACATGAGCTGGATGAGAGAAACCCAAGACTGTAATTTAACTTGGGTTCACAGATACAGGCGGTGCACATACGCAGAGACGCTCTCTCTGCCCGTTCTCGCCAAATACTTTGGCAAATGGAGGCATCTTTGTCTCGGCAGAAGTTTTCCAACCTTGGAGAAATAAAAAAGTCTCCCTTCCACGGTTTAATGAAAGCAAGCCACAACAGCAGTGTGGTAATGACCGGATTGTGTACAACATTATCCCTCGCTCCTTCTGGGCGTAGCCTTTGTATCCACCGCAAACAGAGCTTTTCCCACCACAGAGTGAGGGAGGGGAGCGAAAACAAGCACCCCCCTTCTCCATCGCTATCTCAATAATGACTTCCCACGGGGGGAAAGAGAATACAGGGCAGTGACTGAAGTGGCCCTACTGCAGGAGGCCCCTCTGGCCCAGCGTCACTGCAGAATGCTCACACAAAGGCTTCTAAGTGCCAGGTACCTAAACAGGAATTTTATTGGCTCCCTCACTCGTCATCCTCATCAGCAAAGGTTGCCGTTATATATCAGTGTACCCTCCCCCTCCCGCTGGCTCTTTGAAAACACAATCCTACACGACAGGTGTTGAAGATTCTCGGATGCAGGGATTTTCTCTGTTTCCAGAGAATGGAGGGATTTTTGTTTACACATGTTGTGAATCAGTTCTTCAGACAGCTAAGGAACTGGAGGTGGAGTGTTTTTCTGTCCTACTGTTGGCATTCCTGGTGTTTTTATCAGTTGATACCCAGGTTGTGTAGGAAATTCCAGATATGGTGGGCAGTAAAGTTACAAACTAATTTTACGGGGTTTCATCCATCTGTTTGTCCATATGACATTCATCTGTTGTTCCATTTGTCAATTCTTCCATTCCTCAAATTTCTCTTTTTTTTTTTTTTTGGTATATTTTACACTGAATCCTGTTTGTTGAAGAAATACCTGTCCTCCAAAGGTAAATTATAATTTGAGTTTTAAAAACTGAAAATTTGACATGAAAAAGACTAGGGAAACCTGTTTTTTGGGCATCAGTTTGAAATGAGATTTCAATGCTTGTCAGACTAGTTCAGAGTAAACAGAAAGCAGCAGTGTAAGATGTTAAGAGTCATCTTTGACCTACTACAAAGATTAAATTGAAAATTTACAAATATATGTAATGAATGAAGTAACATATTGTGGCGACAAAACCCTTACCTCTCCCTCACCTGTTCTTCCATCACTCTGGGACCTTTAGTATTTTGGACAGTGTCATTTCTGTGAACATCTGCTACTGTGAAACTATACAGCTAGCTAAAAGTTACATTAGCATGGAAAATGCAAGTTCAAAACACTTGGAATATATTTTCCAACAATTATTGTATGATAATTAGTGCTTTCCAATAGGAGTAATTTCAGACTTTTTGTGTCTGAAATGTTTGACGATGTTACTCAAGTGTACTGTGTGAATTCTGTGAGCTGTGCAGATTCCATGCGCACTGTCAAACAGTTGAGATTAAATTTTTGTGTGAACTAATTTTCTACAATTCTCATGACAAATTCCCCACGATCCGAATAGATTCTAGAAAGTTTGATGAGTTAGTTGGGCGCCTGGCCCCATTTCTTCTCCAGCAGGTTAGCCATCACATACCTGTTAGTGCAGCACAGAAGGGCAGTGATGCTGCACATTCTTGTAACCGGTTGCTCCAGCTGTCAACATTATCACCTCGATGTTGCATACAAAAGTATTCGATGTCAACACTTTTTCTTGTTGGACAGTTTATTGCGTATGCAATCATAAAAATGTACCTCTGCGTGGACCTGTCCAGCAGACATCCGCTTTAAGTCTGCTTCGAGGCGCATGGACTGAATGGAATGAAGTACGCCTGAGGCCTGAAATCTTAAGCATATCATCTGCATGTACACCAATAGAAATTGGAATGGCTCAAATACTTTTCTAGAAGTCTGTCATGAGCTTCTAAACATCCAAATTGTCTTCAGATTTTTCTGACACATTTTCAGTGTTAGTGTGTGCAAGAACAAAGAGTGTTCCAGCCCACAGCCCCCCATTGCATGTTTGTTTTCTTCTCCTTTCTCACACTTCAAAATGGAATTTGTGTGCAATTCCATTTTGCATACAGAGATAGAATAAGATTTGCTTACGCAGCCCCTCCTTAGGTCTTAAATGAATGTGCAGCCTCCACAAACACCATTCACCAGAACAGGGCTCTCATTAGGACTGCATCAAAATGAGGAGCCACCCCGGCGCTCAGCAGTGGTTTAATTGAGCCAGAGAGGGCAAGAGGGGTAGAGTGTGTGTGCATATGAATGGCAAAAGAACAGTGGCCCCTCCACACACACGCACACACACACACTCACACTCCAGCTCTGCTCTCGCACACTTTCTCTAATCTTGAATGGACACATCCTGAATGGTAGTGATCCACAGAGGTCTCCCCTTCAGTAATCACCACGGCAATGGGAGCGGCACACATGCACTAACCACACCAGGGGACAAATTGCAATCACTTTAGGTTTTGGCAGCTCAGTGGACTTTCCCAGCGTAAATAATGTGCAGGCGGGGTCCTCCACACAAAGGTAATGCCTTTACAAAAGAAGGGCCGATGCAGGAGGACAATCATCAGCAGCACAACGTCTAACACCTAGAGCGGTCTGCTGCATTATCCACGGCGACACCACTGTAAAGTCAAAGTGACAGGACAAGAATGCTGTTTAATAATGTACTACCTAATGAGGGCATTCTTCTAATCCTAATCTCTGGGGAAGCAGGGCTGCAGCCTGGAGTCACTTGTGGTCTGGACTTTTATTATCTGGACTGCAGTCAGACTGGACTTTGCTGCAGTCTTTTCAGCTGGCTTCCAGCTTTCATTCTGCAGGATCTATTCAGACTAATGGCTTGTTTTGATCATGGTTGGTTGGCCTTTTTCTATCTGCCAAAAATTACGCACTCAGGAGAGCCAGTGATACATCTTCCACAAGGTTTTCACACACTCACAACCACAAGCTTCTATGTGTTTTGTTGGTATTCTGTGTGATAGATGTCATTATTGGAAAGTGGATGCTAAGTTGATTTTCCTTTAAAATGTTTTTATAAATACAACCCTGAAAATTGATGTGTATGTGACCCCAGGTATGTCTTGGTCTGACAATCCAAGATGCAGTCTTAGGGAATCATTTACGAGACCCCATTAACTTTAATGTGTTCCAGTTGCTGATTACATCATTGGACCCAATTTTCCATCGGATAGAAAATTAATCTGAGAAATACATCAATCAGCAGTGTGATGTAGACTCATGCTGAGGATGTGTGTACACATCCTCAGCATGAGTATTTAAAGAACCGGTTGTATCGTCAGATGAAGAGGAAATCTCCCACACATGTACAGTGGATATAAAAAGTCTACACACCCCTGTTCAAATACCAAGTTTTTGTGATGTAAAAAATGATAGCAAGACAAATATATTCACAACTTTTTCCACTTTTAATGTGACCTATAACCTGTACAATGCAACTAAGAAACAGAAATCTTTCAGGGAGGAAAATATAAAATAAAAAAACTTACAATAACCTGGTTGCATATGCACACCCTTAAACTAATACTTTGTTGCAGCAACTTTGGCTTTTATTACTTTTATTATAGGATGGCACATCAGCCCTCTTCAGATCACCCCAGACCTGAATCGATGGGATCCAGGTCTGGACTCTGGCTGAGCCATTCCAAAGCCTTCATCTTATTCCGGTGAAGCCATTCTTTTGTTGATTTAGATGAGTGCTTTGAGTCATTGTCATGCTGAAAGATGAAGTTCCTCTTCATCTTCAGCTTTCTAATAGAAGGCCAAAGGTTTTGTGCCAACACCGACTGATATTTGGAACTGTCAAGTTTTGTCAGGTTTGCTTTACTGTGTGATTCCCCACTTGAAAGGGATAGTCTCTATAGTGAAACTTTTAACAGGATTTCAATCAAAGAGCCTTCAATTTAGCTGATCCATATTTATTTTTGTATGATGGTCACCATAGTGATTTAGCCTTTCAGCCACTTAGGTGAAAAACCTGAAAAGAAACAGAAACACATATATTACATTGTGAAATTAACAAGATAAATACATTGTGAAATAATCAAACAAATTTTATAGTAAAATTCAACACCAATAAATAAATTAGCATATTTATCAACATTTTGATAAATACATTTTCATAGTCAAACATTCTGACCAACATTTATTTATTTTTGTTTTTTAGTCTCATTTTCTTTTTCACTTCCTACTTTAACCAATAAACACCAAGTGTTTTTTTTTTTTTTTTTTTTTTACTTACTAGCTTGACTTCAATAAGATTAAAACTATTAGGTACAACCAGGGACATGGCATAGGGGGGAAAAGTGATGACAATTCTAGGGGCCGTGACCAACAGGGGGCCCTCCACAATTTATTTATTGTTCATAGAAATTAAAAAAAAATTGAGGCCCTGTAAATTACAAAATTATTCATATTGTATTTTCTAAGATTGTTTTTAGCAGTAAAAATTTAATGTTCCCACTCCCAGACCAAAAAACACACATCCATATTTGCCCTGAACACCCCCACCCTGCATGAAATGGTTTGTTCCTGCTTGGAGCGCTTGAGAGTGAGGCTGTTCAGCAGCAGACAGTAGAAAACAAGAACGACTGTGACAGTTACTATGCTGCTACGAAAAGTTAGAAAATCAGGTTTTCAAAAAAAATAGAGAGAGTGAGAGAGAAAAAGGCAAGAGTGTCAATTTATAACTCAGTTTTTCTCTGAGAGGTGGGTAGACTGTGTGAGATTCGTTAGCGTAGCTTCAGACTTCTGTTTGCCTCCATCATTTCACTAGCATTTAATGAATTAAGGAAAAAAAATTACCAACATATTCATATATTTAACTTGTACCTTTTACCACTTAACAATTGGTGAGTCAGTCAGCAGCAGTTATAACCCACGTCCCTCCTGACCTGTTCTCTCCTAAGTGAAATTAAAGCTGCTGTATGTAGCTTTTATAAAAATATATTTTTTCCACATATTTGTTAAAACTGTCATTATGTTGTGACAGTATAGTATGAGAAATAATCTGTGAAAAATCTATTTCCTCTGCTTTCTCCCAGTGCTCAATAGAAACAACCAGTCAGTGGCAGGAGAGGTTTAGTGCTGTCAATCACAATCTCATATGGCTCATCCTTCCGCCCCCTTGCTCTGTGCTATTCTGCAGCTACCATAGCATGTTGTAAATGCTTAGTCTAGTAAGCATATCTACCAGTAATGGCAGATAAACGATTTTCCTGTAACAATAAGTTGTTTCTCCTTCATTAGCGCATTTAGCAGTGAGTGAATGAAGTTGATTGACAGCGCTAAGAGCATCCTCCTGGTTCTGATTGGTTGAATTGGCCAGAACATTGCATTACTTTAGCTAGCAATAGTAGTTCAGGAAGGAGGTGGAGGAGATTGATTGTTTTCACTAATTATCTGTCTCATAACAAACTGCTACGACATCGTGACAGCTTTAACAAATATGGAGAAAACATATTTTTTTACATAACTGCACTTTGAATAAAATGCAACTACTTAGCATTTTTTGAGAAGTCTGAATTGCTTCATGTATGTGGACCAAAGAAACCAAGGCAGTTGCAAGCTTTTGAAATTGTGACGCTTTTGATGGGTCAAGTTAGACTCAAGAAATTGTAACTGCAGCTGTGTGAGGGGGAGCCCAATTTAATTTTTTGTCAGGGGGCCCAAGATTCCTGGCAGCACCCCTGGATACAACATTCAGTCAGAGTCCATGTGCTGCTCCAATAAGATTCAGGAAGTGCATTGTGAGGCTTACCGGCTGTCCTTCACAGTATGTAGAAGACTTTTGCACAGTTCTGAATTTTTTTACATGTGCTACCAGCACTGTTTGCTTCTGATGCTGTGGCACTTTTTCAAACAGGAGTAACAGGTCAGTCACACCAGAAGTACCTGCACTCTGATTGCTAGCAGATTGAGTCCACCTGGTCCTTATCACTAACAAGCAGAGAAGCCGCAGAAAGGTGCAGCCTATGGTCTCAAACGCCACTCCTGGCACTTCGCCAGAACGGGAACTGTTCATAATTCCGTCCACCCTGACTAAGGCCCCAGTTCCAGCTGAAGAAAATCAGCCCCAAAGCATGATGCTGTCACCACCATGCTTCGCTGTATGTATGGTGTTCTTTTAGTGATGAGCAGTGTTGTTTTTGCGTCAAATATGTCTTCTGGAATTATGTCCAAAAAGTTCAACCTTGGTTTCATCAGACCATAACACATTTTCCCACATGTTTTGAGATTTCAGATGTGTTTTTGCAAAATTAAGCTGGGCTTTGATGTTTTTCTTTGTAAGATAAGGCTTCCGTCTTGCCACCCTACCCCATAGCCCAGACATATGAAGAAGACAGGGGATAGTTGTCACATGTAATGCACAGCCAGTTCTTGCGAGAAATTCTTGCAGTGTTGCTGTCTGCCTCTAGGCAGCCTCCCTGACCAGTTTTCTTCTTGTCTTCTCATCAATTTTGGACGGACGTCCTGTCCTTGGTAATGTCACTATTGTGCCATGTTTTCTCCACTTGATGATGACGACAGTCTTCACAGTGTTCCATGGTATATTTAATGAACTGGAAATTCTTTTGTAGCCTTCACCTGACTGATATCTTTGAATAATGAAATCCCTCTGATGCTGTGGCAGCTCTTTGTGGACCATGGGTTGTGCTGGATGATGTGGCTACAAAAATGTCAGGACAAGCCTACTAGAACAGCTGAACTTTATCAGAGGCACTTTAATCGGTGACAGGTGTGTGCTGACTCCAATTTAACATGAGTTTGAATGTAATTGGTTAAATCTGAACACAGCCACACCCCCAGTTCTAAAAGGGTGTGCACACTTATGCAACCAAATTTTCTCAGTTGTTTATTTTTACTTCACCTCCCTGGAAGATTTCTGTTTGTTTTTCAATTGCATTGAACAGGTTATAGGTCACATTAAAGGTGGAAAAAGTTGGGAAAATGTTTGTCTTGCTGTCATTTTTTTACATCACAAAACCCTGGTATTTGAACTGGGGTGTGTAGACTTTTTATATCCACTGTATCTCATGCATATGCAACCAGTGAGTTCTAAGCCACATCTCCTCTGTTCCTCAATCCCAGCTGCATTCTCAGAAAGCACACACTGCAACAAGCTCTTCTTTGATTGATTAGGGTTCATTTACACCAGCTCTGTGTAGTCTGCTTTAATTGGTCTCTAGTTCGTTTGCCTAAAAAGTCTGGTTTCTTTTGGGAGGTGTGATTTTGCTCTGTCACACAAACATACAAATAAAATACACCAACACTTGTGATTGTAGCATGAGAACAATGTTAAACAGTCCAAGTTGTGTGAATACGGTCTCAAATGCCAAACTTTGAAATATGGGAATTGCATCTTGCAATGTAAGGTATAACGATTCCATCAGCCTCAATGTCAATGTCAAATTTATTTATATAGCACTTTAAAAACAGGTGTAAAACTGCACCAAAGTGCTGTACAGGAATGACAATAACACAAACTGATAAAAACAGAGTATCAAAACACTTCTTCAAATAAATATCAAAGAATAAAAATTAGTTTTCAGAAGCAATTTAAAATGATCCAGGCTGTTGGCAAATCTAATCTGGAAAGGTAAATTGTTACATAGAATAGGAGCCACTACAGAAAAAGCCCGATCTCCTTTCCTCTTAACTCGAGTTCGAGGAACTGTCAGTAATAGCTGATTGTTTGATCCTAGGGTTCTGGACACAGACTGAAATTTTAAAAGGTCCCGAAGATATGGGGGGCCTAACCCATTTAAGACTTTATAAGTTAATAAAAGAGTCTGAAAATCTATTCAATAAAAGACAGGCAGCCAGTGAAGGCTTTATATGGTCATTCTTCCTGGTTCCTGTAAGAAGCTGTGCCGCTGCATTCTGTATCATTTGAAGTCACTGCATCTGTGATTTATTCATGCCTCTTTATAATGAATTGCAATAATCCAAATGAGTTATAATGAAGGTTTGGATAAGTCCTTCAAAGTCCTTAAAACAAAAACAAGATTTAACTTTTGCTAAAATCCACAGGTGATAAAAACTTGATTTGATGACAGAGCTAACTTGTTTATCTAGCTTTAAAGAGCTATCAAAAGTGAAACCAAGATTCCTAGCAGAGGTCTGAAAAGCCAGTCTCCACAACTCCAGTCTGATTGGTTCTGTCTCTTTCTGTTCACAGCCCCGAACATCTGCTTTAATCTCCCCGTACTTAGAGGTACATGTGTGTACGTGTTTTTCAGAGCAGGATGAATTGGGGGGCAGGGTTGATCTGCCTCTGTGTAATCCCATGCAGTCTCTTATCACCTCTCGCCAGGAAAGCAGCGGTTTGGGGAACAAAAGGTCCCGATCCTCCTTGCATCAGCAGAGCTCATCTTCTTACATTATAAAACATTCATATTTCCATATTTAATTGAGCCCCCACCGCTTCTGCAAATCACAGGCTACTTAGTATTCATACGAGAATGGGATTTGCTTAATGGGTATTAGATTTGTAGATGGTTATCCTGTGGCTATGTCTTTAGTATGCCAAGCCGGTCGATAAGTCAACCGCCATGCCTCTTTCCGAGTGAGGCGGCAATACCGATCAGTTTGTAGTTTGATGTCTCTTTCTCTCTTCTCAATCTGAATTGTCAATGCAGAAACTCTGCTTTTAAAACTTCTTTCTTTTTCTTGGTAATCTCAGTTCCAAGAAGATGTTGGAGTTGGCCAGTATGCTGCAACACACCTTGCTTCAGAAGAAAGATTTGGAGCTGGAGCTTGATGAACTTGAGAGTGCGGCGAGGATCGTGGTGGAGGAAGAAGAACAAGCTTCTACAGAGAGCAGCAGCAGTGATTCATCCAGCGAGAGCGAAGAGTCTGTAGCTGAAGAACAGGGCTGCTCTGACTCCAAGCAGGGAGGTGGAGAAACATGTAAAGACAGCCCCTCGGAGCCCAGCTCCTCCCCCTCCTCTCCCATCCCCGCCTTATCCTCCGTTGCGCTCTCCCCATCAGTAAACAGGAAAGCAGGCGTTGAGAGTTCAGACTCACAGGGCCGCAGGCAGCTGATCCAGGATCTGGGGAGACAGATGACAGAGGAGATGAGGATCTCTGCAGATTCCTGCTCCTCTGGAGCAGGAGAGATGTTGTTCGCTGATGAGTGACGCTGCAGCGGAGGCAGAGGAACCATCTGGGAGCAGCAGCAGCTGTAGTAGTTGGACTTTATTAGAGGAGAGTCCTTGCAAAACCCCCCTGCTCATCATTTAGACCAAGGCTTCATTAGCTAGATACAAAACCATAAGGAAGTTCAAATCTTCAAGAATTAGTTCTGTTCTTGTAAAGAAAGTTATTTTTGTTAAATTCTTTCATATTTTATTGCTATACATATTTGACTTAATGCAGTAAAAATATAATGTTGTAACTTACATACTTCGGACTTTATGTGCTTCAAACAAGAAATTCATAATGACTTACATTTGATGTGTGTTTGTAAATACCAAATGTATCCAATCTAGAACTTCATCAGCTTCATGCAAAGTTATGTCAGATTTGATGAATTTTGGACTCTTCTAATAAAGAACTTTGGAATTTCAATGTCCTATAAATTTTTTGTTGTAGTTTAGATTTTATGCAATAATTCATCTTAGAGGGTTATATTCCACTGTGAAAATACTAATATATTTAGCATAGCTGTCAATTCATTCATAAGTCATTTGAAATAAATCCTTATTGTGCGTGCATTGGCTGACTTAATTTGGTTAGAAGTAGAGATGCGCTAATCAGAACTTTGTGGCTGATTTTAAATAACCAGTCACTGGTTGTTGTAAAGGTTTGTTTGACCAAAGACAATTTTTGCTGAAAACATAAAAAGAAATCAACTTTGCAATCCGGTGAGCGGACACTGGCCAGAAAGAGAGTTGGAATCGGTGCTTCCTAGGTTTCAGCTGGGCCAACGCTCCCGCCCGCTTCCCCCTCTTCTGTTTTTGGACACAATGTTTCTGTTTGACCGTCGGTCCTCGTACTCTGCTATGCCAGTCCGTTGTCCTCAGGAGCCGCTGTCTACCAAGTGCGTTTAACAGCCGAACTGTCTTCAATAGACATCATTCAGTTAGGCGGAGCTGTACTTTAGCCGTGAATTAAAATAAGGCTTAATTCTGGGAGCTGGAGAAGCCTCTGTACCTTCTCCTTATATATGTAACCGAATCCTTTCTGCGTTATGCTGGTTTTATTGATTGATCAGGCCGTGACACAGTTTGTCTTTAAAAGGATGATTCTCGGTTTATTCTGACAAGAACAACATATAGAAAACGACTGTGTTATAGGCTGCCCGCTCCAAGTACTACATAAAAACACATAACAAAAATTAACTTAATAAATCTATAAATAAACTGGATGTATTTAGATGAAAAATAAACAGCACACACCTCTCCCGCAGAACATGACAAAAGGGGAGGATCTAAGGGGCGTAAACAATTTAAAGACAATACCACAGAAGAAGAAATAAAAAGGAGGGGCTTCTGATCTTAAAGTAACATTACAAATACCCCCCCAAAAAAAGAGATTTTGTGTACCGTATTTTCCGCACTCTAAGGGCACCCCATTATAAGGCGCATAGAATAGACGCTATAGTAGAGGCTGGAGTTACGTTATGCATTCACTAGATGGAGCTGTACTAAAAGGAACAAAACAGTCTGACTCCGGTCGGCGAGGAGAGCCTTCCGGACTGGGCCGGGGCGTGGCCGGACGATGGTCACCCTTCTCCATTCCGCACAGCATGTTTGTGGAGAACGTGGTGCTAAATGACCTGCAGACGACCTGATTCTAGACGCTAGATAGGTAGATAGGTCCATAGACATAATATAAGCATAGACGCCTCATGGACCGCTCCGGCGCAGGAAATACGGCGGCCATCTTGGAGCGGTATACCCTCCTACTTTGCTCAATCAAAACAGCAGAAGATGCCTCAGCACTGAGGGATATTGTTGTTCGGATCGATGGATTATTGATGCGAGGGCTCCACAGACAACATTTCACAAGTAAGATGGACATATTATTGTGTATATTTTGTGATTAGAATATTACTTTACTGTATTTATGTCCACCGGCGAGATACCAGCTAATATTAGCTACAGTGCTTGGTGTAATACGGGTTCAGCCCCGCTATGAAGGCTGACTGAGATTCTGTAAATCTAAAAAAATTAATTATTCTCTAACATTGAGTTAGATTATCTGACACAAGGGCCTATATTAGAAATGAAACAATATAACACATATTATAAAACTTATATTATGTGTTATAACATTCACCGGCAAAGTTTACACAGGTGGTAAAGACTATTATTTATATTCTTTCACTCTGTCAAAAGTAAGATACATCCTAAATCTTCCGTTTTTGTTTTGAAAGTTTCATAAAGACACGATGTGAGGAAGAAGAGGGAGAAATCTATAAAGACAGACGGATTCACTGCAGCATGGATGAATCTCACATCGGATTTTGGACTCCTCGGCTGGAAAATTTATATATATATATATATATATATATATATATATATATATACTGCTCAAAAAAATAAAGGGAACATTTCACTTTAATTTTGTGTGTGGCTCCAAATCCAGGCCTCCATTGGTTAATAAATTTGATTTCCATTGATTATTTTTGTGTGATTTTGTTGTCAGCACATTCAACTTTGTACAGAACAAAGTATTCAATGAGAATATTTCATTCATTCAGATCTAGGATATGTTATTTCAGTGTTCCCTTTATTTTTTTGAGCAGTGTATATAAAATTCAGTATTAATCATTATTTATTTGTGCCATTATTAATTTTTATTTATTAGTGTTTGTATAGTTATATAAAATATGTATTGATATTACTACATAATTTATTAAATAAATTATGAACGGCTGTGTGCTTTGTAATATGCTCTTCATACATCGATATCAGAATATTCCATTCCTATTCTATTGTTATAGCCACTAAGCATATTTAAATATGATGAACTATGTATTAAAAACATACTTAAAAAATACAATTGTTTATAAATGTTGCTTTGATAGATGTTTGAATATGGTTTACAGTAACAAAAAAGTGTGTTATGATCGATTAAATGCGCTGATACATCATTGTGCTGCTAAACACATAACGCTGAGTGGAGGGGTGTACCGCTCCAAGATGGCCGCCCTAAATCTCGTCAGCGACAATAGGCGAGAGCGGTCCATGAGGCGTCTATCCTTATATTATGTCTATGGATAGGTCAGTCAAACTTTATTAATAGATTACAAACCAGCGTTCTAACAACTATCCCAGCATGCACCAAGCGCTTCTTCTTCTACGGGAGAAAATGAAGTCGGCGGCTGCTTACCGTAGTTGCTAGACCTGTTGTGGCTCAATATTGGTCCATATATAAGGTGCACCAGATTATAAGCTCACTGTCGGCTTTTGAGGAAATTGAAGGATTTTAGGTGCGCCTTATAGTGTGGAAAATACGGTAATTATAACAAAAGAGAAATACAACCAGGTTACATCTAGTAATCTGCCTCCATAGTAATAGTAATATCAACCTCAGGAGATGAGTGAGGGATGAAGAGACTGATTTCTGATTCTGCAGTTCCCCTCCCGATCCATTCTGTCTATCATACAGCAGCACACTGCGCCACAACACACTTTTTTTTTTGTCGATCGATGTACACACTATCCATCCTAGCTGACATTGTTCGACTTATAATGCGAGTCTTTTCACTCACGTCTGTATTTTTGAAAGTGTTTTTTCCTCTAAGGACATGTAATCGGGTTTTAAAAAGACGCGGGTTAATAGCAGCTCACCGTGGCTGCGTAGTGTCCGTCTCTGGGCAACCGTGAGGGCAGTGTCGGTTCGTCTGGGGGTCCAAGCCATTTTAACATAAATTCGGTTTCATCTGTCTACCCATAATTACATTCCAGATATCTAAAAATGCATTTTGACTAGACAAAACTACATTTTGACAATTCGGAATGATAATTTAAGATATCTGTATTTACATTCTGACTAGTAAGAATAATAATTCAAGATATCTTCAATTACATTTTGACTAGTCAAAATTCCTTTCAAGATATTTCAGATGACGTCACTGGATCTGTCATTTGACGGGACACAGATCCGTAATTAAGATTTAAGATATCTTCAACACAATTATGACTAGTCAAAATTACAATTTTAGATATCTGAATTAAGAATGACGTGGAAGCCCCTTTGTGGTGTCCAAACAGTTGCCTGCAGATGTTTCCTGCACAAAATTGTCAGTAAATGCTACAAATTAGAAAGAGCTCGACAATGTTGGAAATGCAGAGATATCAAAACTTTATAAACTATAAGTCTGCTTCTGATATCTGCAAATAATTTCCTGTTTATTCATTTCCGACGAACCGAATGCACTTAACAACAGTTTTGAAAAGCTAAAATTGCTATTGTCAAACCATTTTCAACATGAAAGTAATGCATTTTCTAACATCTTTTTTGTTTTCTCTTTTTTTCATTGTTTTATTAAACTTTGAAATTGCTATCTAAGTCAGGGACGTTTTGACTAGACAGAACACTAAGTCAAGATATCAGCATTGTCATTCTGACTAGTCGGAATGTCCATTTAAGATATCTTAAATAGAAAAACTGTGTAATTCAAGATATCTCTAACTCAGATATCTTAAAAGGAATTTTAACTAGTCAAAATTACAATTCAATATATCTTTAATTTAGTTTTGTCTAGTCATTATTTGCTTTTAAGATATCTATAATTTAGTTTTCACTAGTCAACAAATCTCCTATCCAAAAATACATTTAAGATATCTTGAATTATGGACTCATTAGAGATATCTTTAATTAGAATTATGACTAGTCAAAACCAAAATCGAGATATCTTGAATTTTCTTTATGACTAGTCATAATTTAATTGTATGGAGAGCCATTTCAGCCAAAATTAAATAAATAAATAAATGGGTGACCCAACATCAGCAGGTAAAGTGGGTGGTGTGTCTTGCCCAGGGTCACAAAACGAGAGCAGCCAGACCAGGAATCAAACCTCTGAAGCACCGATTGCAGGGCGAACTCCTGTCGCTATCATCCCCTGAAAAATATACTATTTCTGTGCTGAACTTTACATAAGCTGTATTAATACACTAATTCTTCAGATTGAGATATTTAAAAATACACAAAAAGTGCAAGAATAAAACATTTATTTATTATACTGGGAACACTGGTCACAGGCAGGGCTTCAGTCTGCTGGTCACTGAACTCAATGACTTCTGAGACGTCCTGGTTCACAGGCTAAAGCCAAGGATAAAAGAGAAATTATCCAAAAGTGTAATAGAAAATATACGTTTCCTCCACATTCATAAAAAGACATTTTCAGCATGTTGGGCTCTGACTCGTAGCATCTTTATAGCTAAATACCGACATGGTGAAGCTGAGCTGGAAACAGACTGAAGAACAGCAGCTCCAGCTCTGATCCTGACTGATCTTTCCTCACTAAATCCTCTGGTTTCTAATGAACTTCTCCTCTAACAGCGGTTTCTCATCATCTCTCTCTCATTAGAAAACAGTATGAAAACATTAGCTGCTAAGCTAACAATCAGCGGTTACTTCGGGCCAATTTAACTACATAGGAAATATTTTTCAGTTGTTTAGAAGCGAATTTCTGGCTTTAAAGTCAAGTAATTCTGATCTTTCATCCTTACCTGTGAAAGGTAATGTGAATGAATCCAGTTTGTTTCGTAAAACGGTTGAAACAAGTCCTCACAGCACAGGACTTAAGGAGCTCCGATCGCTCTGCTGCCACATAGAAGATGGCGGACGCTGTTACGTACAATTCAGCGCTCCATGAGTCGCGGCGGTAAACGGCAAGCCGTTTTACCGCCCTTACATTCCAGATAATTGTTTTGCAACTCAAACTCTAATCAGAGTAAAATCAACTCTGAAAAGTTAACACTGAGAGCAGTGTAACTTTAACACTGTACAGGGTGAGAGTACATGCTCCCGGGCTCAGTTTTGAAATGGACTCTGTTAGTGTTTTGACACTGCTCATTTTACTGTGTAGGAAGGCAATCTCTCAGCTAAATATTAGACAGATTTTTTCATCCAGGTTCATTTCTAAACACCTCACAGATACCAAAACTTTTAACTTTGGGTCCTTCAAAGTTAGCTATAGCATCCCATGTGGATGCCATTACTGAAGGAAGAGGGAAGAAGTGACGAGTGTCTTTGTGGGACCACTTACTATACCATGTTCATACAACATGCTTAATTAGGCCCCGTCTGTGAATATGTGTTTTAGTTCACCATGCAAGCTGCATCTCCAGGCTGTTTGAATAAACAGAAGAAGCTGCTGCAGATGGCTTTACACACATTAGCTTTACTCATTCCTCCATGCCACTCAGCACTCTGAATGTGCAGAAGACACAACCACTTTAAAGGAACCATTCTTTACCTAATAAATAGCAAGAAAAGCACTAACCCTTTCCTAAAGCCCAAGCAGTGATTGAAGTGGCAAAGACTCTGCACTAAACAGGGGAGCGGAGCACCCAGGGTGATTGATTCATCTGGAGCGAACGGAGAAGCGCCGCCGACACAGCTCAATATCATTGGCCGTGTCTAACAGGCGAGAGAAAACAAACATGGGAGCACATGTCAGGCAGATATATGAGGGCTGCAAGCGAGGTGTTTGTCTGAGAGATAAGAGTACCCGGGGGTGAAGGCAGCTGCCAGATAGGGTGACGGACGCCCCGCAGAGACATATTGACCAGCTCAAGCATGGATGTTTCTGTCTTACCCAGGGGTGAAAGTAGGGGGTAAGGTAGGGTACTGCATACCCCTAAAAGATTTAGCGGGGGTACGCAGTACCTGTTTAAGAAGGGAGCAGTTGGCTGCTGTAAAAAATTAACAGGTTCACTGTGCAGCTGTGAGTGATTAGTTTTTCAAGAACAATCTAAAACACGACTTAATCAGTTAATAACTTTTCCCCCCCATTTTATATTGTTTCTGAACTGTTCGTGCTTTACTAGAGCAGGGCGCAATATGCCGATCGCGGAAGGTTTTGAGTCGATCTCGGCGGTAGGTGACGCCGCCAGGATGCTGAGACCAGCACGTCCTCCTCTGACTCGCTTAAAACGTTCGTAACTTTATTATAGAACAACAAAAAAATCTACAAAATGTGTTCAAATTAATGACCCAACAACAATAATAGGAGTAACCCCTTGGGTTCCCAGGAATATAAGTTGCTATTGTTGTTTTGTTTTTTTTAAAATAACATTTAATGTATACAACTTCATATCTTAAAATAAGATATAACAATTTCCAAATCTTTTGGTAGAAGATTGAAATGAGCAAGAGTTCATTAAAAAGAAAATAAACAGTTGGAGTAAAACTTCTGTTAAAATATTGTGTTATGTCACTTTAAGAACAAACAATATTGTGTAGTTTGTATGTAATGTACAGCTCAACACCAGGTGTGACAGACTATAGTGCTGTGTATATATTTTTATTGGTTGTTCCATAGACATAATATAAGCATATTATATATTATATTATGTTATGGAGTAAAGCTTCTTCTCAAACAAGACGGAGGCTCGTATTTCTTTTACTGAACCTTTCTGTTCAGTATTTATTGAAGAGGAAAACAACAGTGTCAGCTGGTAACAGGCAACAGCTGTTCGTAACCAATAGCAATCAAAAGTCAACAAAGCAAGATAGTGACAAAACAGTAACAGATCCTTAAGCATTCTTCAAAATAAAAGACTTCCTCTATTCAAATAAATCATGTCTTGCACTGAAATATATTTCACTTCACCTTTGTAATTATATACAATCATGTTCAATACAATTAATAATAATCATCATGTAAATTATGCTTAACATATGATTGTAAATCAGTCACTTATCATGCAAATATACCGAACAACATAAGTGTAAAAAAGTCACAACATATTATATTATGTCTATGGGTTGTTCTGCCTAAGGTCAGTTGATTACACTTGATTACACTTTACCTGAATTCTGATTGACTGGGGGGCGGGACTAATCTGAAGGACGGAGGGAGAGGAGAGAGAGACGACAGGGAGACTCCGTGGAGAATGCTGGAACTTTGGTAACTCGTTTTGGGGACAAAACATCTAAAAAGTGCAACAACGTAAATATGCACTAGCGCCAAGGGACAGTTGAAGGACCAAAGAAGAAGCATTTGGTGAGCTGGATGCCAAAAGTCTACACAGGAGCCGGTGGAGAGGAAGAGGCTAGCTACGCCTGCGCTGGGCCCGCTGTTTTGGACTTGGCTGCGTTTCCTCCGCCTTTACCGAGAAAGGCGTGGATTAGCTGACTGTTATCTGGAGAGACAGTCACCAGGACCTTATAAAAACCAGCCACTGTGGATCTTGGACCAGTGGTGAGTGTCGTCAGAATCAGGCCTGCAACGGGGGTTTGAATGACTATAATGCCGGCTTTTATTTGTTTTATTTAATGGTGGGCCCACTAAGGGGTGGGCCCTCATTTATTTTAAATGTATTTTGTTCAGACTAAAGGACTCTTATGTGTTCGGGACTGTTCAGAATAAGTCAGTGTAGAACTCTATAAGCGTTTAAAAGACAGTGAAAGTCCCTACCAGGTATTTGTCAAAGCCTGTTGTATTTTTATTTGTATTTTCCTGGTTAGTAGGAGGTTAAAGAACAAACACTTTAGGCTATTCATTCAGGCAGACATAAGGTCTGCTGGTGACCATATTCAGTATGTTTTCACATGTGGTCTACTTTAATTTGCATTCTGAAGTTTGGTAAATAAAAGCTTTGCCTTTATGAAGTCTCCTTATTCATGGGTCAGACATCTGCAGTTAACTAAGATGAATGCTTTATAACAGTGGTTCATGGGAAATGTAGTGAAACCAGTTTCTTGGGGTGTAACCGTAAATAGATAGAACCCAGAGCGCTAGATCTAGCCTTAGACACCAGAAAGCGCTACATAGGTAACACTTTATTTGAAGGGGGGGGGGGTGAATAAGACTGACACCACACTGTCATAAAAACCTGTCATGAACATGAATAAGCTTTCATGAATATTTATGACTGGTAGACTGGATGTTCTGTTTTAGTGTTTTTGCTACTTTTTGTGTGGGAAATGTTTGCTTTTTGGTTTTGATTCCCCTGATTGGTAATCTCTGCTCTATCTGCTCTTTGAGCTGTTGTTTGTCGGTTGCCATGGCAACGGGTCGTGCGTAATACCGACATACAGAGCGACAAAAGGCAGAATAGAAGTTGTTCGAGCAATTTTTTCTTTATTTCTTTATCCATTTGAATTTTGTTACTTTATTCTTAAAATTCAACCAATAGGCGACCTATAGGCGCTGTCCAGTCCAGTAATATGTATCAATTAGCAGGAGTATGAAAGACGTAAAAATAATTAACTATTATTTGGTCAACAACAGAAAAAGACAAAATAGTGATTTGAGTCTTGTTTAATTCTCAGTGTCTTCCAACAAAACCAAAAATCGAATGAATAACAACCGTTGGTGTCTTCACACCTCACCTTCTCCCCTTCACAATAAAAGCATACATTCTGGTGTGAAATATATACATTGTATCCGGCACAATATATACATTGTATCCGGCACAATATATATATTGTATCCGCCACACAGGCCCCCCCTGAACACACAGAATGTCACAAACACAAAAAACCATAACATGCAAAACAACATCACCAGTATATAAAGAAAACAGACACACAACGGAAAAACTAAACAGCAGTGACAAACAAAACAATTGAACTACCTAACGGTAACGGTTAGGGAGCTTAATAAGTCGGCCACCACGGCTTCTCTTCACAGGAACAGGGGTTGAAAGTGAAAAAGACTCTCCAGATCGACTGCTACTGAGCTGTCCATCTGAGGGGGACAAACCAGCTGTAAGGGAAGGATCCGGAAGAGTGGGTAAAGAAACTGGGGGACCACCACGGCGAGGTGGCTCAGCCAACTCAACTGGGTCCCCTGGTAACATGTGAGCTGGCTTCAAATGGTCCACAGAAATACTCTCCTGATTACCCCCCAACTCCACCAAAAAATCTTTAGGTCCCCTTTCCAAAACATGGAATGGACCATCGTAAGGAGGCTGAAGTGGTGAGCGGTGTGAGTCATGGCGGATAAATACATACTCAGCAGACATAAGGTCCTTTGGCACAAACACCTGTGGAAGGCAGTGATGTGCTGCTAACGGGGCAAAAGATCTAGCTTCCCATTTAGAACCGTTCTCTTCCCCTGGGAATCAATCGAACCGGACAGACCGGGAAGAAACTCCCCTGGTACCCGTAAGGGCTGGCCCAGGACCAACTCAGCTGAAGAAAACCGTAGGTCCTCTTTTGGGGCCGAACGCAGGCCCAACAAAACCCAAGGCATGCAATCTATCCAACTATTATCCACCAATAAGGCCCGCAATGCAGCCTTCATTGTGCGGTGGAACCTCTCACAAAGACCATTGGCCTGCAGATGGTAGGCAGCAGTATGGTGGAGTTTAACCTCAAGGCTCTCTGCCACTGCAGTCCACAACTCCGAAGTGAACTGGGGACCTCTGTCAGAGGTCAAGTCCAATAGCACACCAAACCGGGACACCCAGGAGGAGATAAACGCTCGAGCCACATCAGCTGAAGTGGTTGATGACAGAGGAACTGCCTCCGGCCACCGAGTAGTTCTGTCCACCATCGTCAGGAGATAGGCAAAACCTCTGGAAGGTGGAAGCGGCCCCACTAAGTCCACATGCACATGTTCAAACTTCCGTTGCAGAACAGGAAAGTGCTCCAGTGGAGCCTTAGTGTGCTGTTGGACCTTGGCACGCTGGCAAGCCAAACAGGAAGCCGTCCATGTCCGTACATCTTTCCGGAGTCCCGGCCACACAAACTTTGCCCCTACCAATTTAACAGAAGCTTTGACGCCCGGGTGTGAAAGGGAATGAACTGCCTCAAAAACCTGCTGACGCCAACTAGAAGAGACCAAAAGCCGAGGTTTGCCAGTCTAGACATCGCAAAGAAGGGTTGCGCCACACTCATGAAAGGAGACCTCCTCTAAATGCAAACTGGATTCAGCTGCTTTAAAGGCCAGAATATCCTGGTCGGTCAGTTGGTCTGTGGCCATGGCGAGGTAGTCCACACCTAAATGCACAGAAGCAACCCTTGCTCTGGACAGACAGTCAGCCACCAGATTAGTCTTGCCAGCCACATGTTGAATGTCAGTGGTAAACTCTGAAATGGCAGACAAATGTCTTTGTTGTCGAGCTGACCACGGTTCAGAAACTTTTGCCATAGCAAAAGTGAGAGGCTTGTGGTCAACAAAAGCAGTAAAGTCCATGCCCTCCAACATGAAGTGGAAATGGCGTGTTGCCAGAAAAAGGGCAAGCAGTTCTCTGTCAAATGTGCTATATTTTTTTTCAGCATCCCGGAGTTTCCTGCTAAAAAAAAGCAAGGGGTTGCCAGGCACCATCCACCCATTGCTCACAAACTGCCCCAACTGCATAATCAGAGGCGTCAGTTGTTAGAGCCACAGGAGCAACTGGAGATGGATGGGCCAAAAGCACAGCATTAGCCAAGGCCTTCTTGGCATCATCGAATGCCTGCACCCTCTCGGGGGTCCACTCTATCTGCTGGTCCCCTTTTTTGCCTCGAAGTGCTTCATACAAGGGGTGCATGAGGTGAGCTGCCCGTGGGATGAAACGGTTATAAAAGTTAATCATCCCCAAAAACCCCTGCAGGGGCTTCACTGAGGGAGGGCGGGGAAAAGCGGAAACTGCTTCAACCTTTGCAGGCAGGGGAACCGCCCCTTGAGAAGACACTTTGTGACCCAGGAACTCAACAGCAGGCAGTCCAAATTGGCATTTAGCTGGGTTCACGATCAGGCCATGTTCACTGAGCCTAACAAACAGCTGATGAAGGTACACCATGTGTTCTTCCACAGAGGGACTAGCCACCAGTATGTCGTCCAAATAGACAAACAAAAACAGGACCGAATCCATAAGCCACTGGAAAGTCTGCGCTGTGCCTTTAAGACCGAAGGGCATCCGTAAAAACTCAAAAAGACTAAAAGGCGTGATAACTGCGGTTTTGAGTACATCTAAGGGATGCACTGGAACCTGATGGTAGCCTCGCACCAAGTCCACCTTAGAGAACATGATTGCTCCAGCCAGGCGGGCAGAAAAGTCCTGAATGTGAGGAACTGGGTACCTGTCATTACTGGTTGCGTTGTTAAGGTGCCTAAAATCCCCACAGGGTCGCCAACCCCCGTCTGCTTTGGGAACCATGTGCAGCGGAGATGCCCATGGACTTTCGGAGCGCCGTACAATGCCAAGACGCTCCATGTTTGCAAACTCCTCCTTCGCTATCGCTAACTTAGCGATGTCTAGGCGGCGCACTCGCGCAAAAACCGGTGGACCGACAGTAGTTATACAATGCTCCACTCCATGCTTAGCCACGGTAGCAGAAAATGTGGGAACCGTTAAAGATGGGAACTCTGCTAACAAACGCTGATACTCATCACCTGTGGCAAGCATGTTGGCGAGAGGTCGTTGGCTGGGACCACCAAGTTTACAGGGGTATGTATCAAAAGACACAGCATCTATTAAGCATCTATTAGCAACATGCACCAATAACCTAAAAGCACACAAAAAATCTGCACCCAAAATAGGTAAAGACACAGAAGCTATCACAAAGTCCCACTGAAACTGACGTCCGTTGAAACACACAGTCACCAACCTCGAGCCAAAAGTGCGAATCGGGGTGCCGTTAGCTGCGTCCAGTGGCGGTCCGTTACTTTTGCACAAAACGTCCGCTGCCAAAACTGGCATGATGCTCTGCTGTGCACCTGAGTCCACCAGGAAACGTCGTCCCGAGACCTTATCCATGATGAAAAGCAGCTTGTCCGAGCTGCCAGCACACACAGCTGCTAACGAGCACCGGCTCTGTTGTTTCCCTGATGCACGAACGAACATGGAGGAATGCAGCGCTTTGCCTTCACTCCGAACCGGCGATGGTAGAAACAGAGAACGTTGTCCTTCCGTCGCTCTGTCACCGCAGCCACGGCATCAACAGGCTCCGACTCTCCTTGAGTCAGAACTGGTAGAAGTGCATTCATACTGTAGTGCCTGGAAGCCAACAAAATCCGGTCCGCTTCTTCAGCCAGGGAGCGATAATCCTTGGTGCGGATCAGCGGGGAGCTGGCCAGCGCGGTGCAAACAGGTGGGGGAAGCTGGCGCAGAAACAGATGTGTAAAAAGGAAAGAGACATCTCCCGAGCCAAGTAATGCCAGCATGTTCTCCATCAGCTCGGAGGGTTTGTGATCCCCCAAGCCATTCAGAGAGAGCAAGTGATCGGCCCGCTCCGCGTCTGACAGTTGGTAGAGCCGAAGCAGATTCTCCTTGAGAGCGCCGTATTTGTTAGCAGTTGGTGGGTTCCTCAGCAGACCCATCAGACGGTGCATTGAAACGGAATCCAATGCAGCAACTACATGGAAGTACTTGGTCTCATCTGTGGTTATCCTCCGGAGATGGAACTGGGCTTCCACATGCTGGAACCATGGTTCTGGGTCTTCTTGGTCAGGCAGGCCAGGGTCAGAACCAGGGAATCCAAATCAGGGTGGCAATTCCAGATCTCAGGGTCAGACAGACAGGGGGTCAGAGCCAACAGGTCCAAATCCAGATCAAAACGGGTTCCAGATCTCCGGGTCAGACAGACAGGGGGTCGAAGCCGGAAGGTCCAAAGCCAGTGGTGGGGGTCAGGATCGGGGACAGGAGAGGCAACTAGGCAGAAGGAAGAGACAGACAGGTTAGTTACTGGGCAGTTAGCTCAAGTCACTACAGCAGGCCTGAAAGTGTTACCGCTGAGGGTTTCACAACAATCTGACGCCGTGCAGGGGGAAGATCCGTCCTTATATAGCAGCAGCTGGGGATCAAGGTGATGATTATCAGGTGTGAGTGGTCACAGCTCAGCAGCAGCTGTGACAAACAGAGCAATAATCACCAAGCACATTTTAAGTTGTTGAAATAAACTAAAAAATAACATTTAAACAACCAGTTCACACTTTAGAATCCCTCATGTTTGTGCCTTGGAAGGACTTTTTGTGCTTCCACAACTTCATTTAATAACAGTACATATTTGGCCCTGCAGCACAGACATTTTATACAGATCAGTTTTAGGGTTGATAAATTCACAGAAAATGTATCCATTCTTAAAATGGAAATTGTTAAATACAACACAAAGTTTATTTTTTGTCAGCCATTTTTTTTCAGTTGAATTTTTTAAAAAAGACCACAATCCTCCAGCATCTTTCATGGAAGAGTGGATTTGGACGCATCTGTTCATTCCACTTGCCAAAATACTGCACGCTCATTCAAAGACTGAGTGACTTATATTTGTTTCTTGTTGAAAGAACAGTTTAAACCCCTTTTGTTCTGATCAAGCAGTCTATCTCCAGTGGTCATTGGGTACACCCTGGACAGGTCTGCAGTCCCGGATGTTAGCCTGTAATGACAGGCTAACACAAATACATACAACCATTCAAACTAAGCTACACAAAGAACAATTTAGAGAGATCAGTTAACCTAAGTCATGTTTTTGGACTCTGGGAATGAAAAAAATGTCCCCCATAAAGACATTTCAACCAACAAATGTAGCCCATGTGGCAAAAAGTTTGAACACAACCACTCTAAAGTAAATGTGACTGAGACTTTTTTTTTTACAGGGCAATTTTATGTAGTATTGTTCGGGCACCTGGTGTCATTTTATAACAACATTAAGTGACTATTGCCCCTTTTCCACTGACTCTACATTGGTCGTTGATTTTAACTACTCATTATGTTTAATTATGATTCATCTGAGGTTCAGATTATCCTGAACATTAATAAAGCTGTGTTCCTTCCAATCTGACTGATGGTTCTAGTTTTGATCAATGTTGTCACATATTAGCCAATAAGACTCGATTGGGGGCTTAAAAGTTTATACTCATAATCTTCAAATAACAAAATAACAAAATGAAATCCAGTAATGAGTTCAAGGTTTGGACACATTTTCTCACTTAGGGGCTGTTAGAGATTTTTTGGTATTATCATTTTGTTATTACTTTAGTTAATCAATAGTTAATCAACATTCAGTATTATTGTGATTTTCAATTTAAAGTGTTCTCTTCCTTATGTGTGTATAAACTGACCTGGAGGACACATCTGCCTGTTCGTCTTCCTGTGAAACAGTTATCTGTGTGTTTCCCAGACCTTAAATTACTTTCCACAGGTGCCTCCTTATCAACCGGAATACTCCCTATTTTAGAAACTGTCTGTGTGCAGTAGTATTTTTTGTCTCTGCTGTCTTCCTTACCTGTCCTCCCCGTTTTTGCTTGATAATAAAAGACAAGCTGTAACCAAGAGTCTTTAGAACACTCAGTGAACGGCTCGGAGGAGCAGTTTGCTGAGACTTCTCCTTTTGCAAAAGCTTGGTCATAAAATTCATATACGTTGTCTGTGGTTCTTTTAATGAAGGTTCGAGGAAAATACCCATCATCACTTGGTGCCGAAACCCGGGATCTCTCATGCCCCCGCTGTCAGGCAGAGGAAGACACGCTGAATCCATGCATGGCCAGAGTCAACTGGACCTGGAAAGAAAGACCCAGGAAGCAAAGTTCTACGCTGGGCCAGCGACGTAGGTCCGACTTTGTCTGCCAACGGCAGAGTGACGAGATCCAACTGGACAACCTGAAAACTACAGAAACGTAGGTGAATTTTAAAACTAAAGAAGTTATAAAGTCATTCTAAGCACACGGAATGCTGTAGCCGTGCAGGGAGTACAAGCTCCAGCAGCCACCCCTCTCCCCGCCGCTGCAGCAGCTCTGTCTGCCCCAGTATCAGCTGCTGCAGTCCCAGCAGCACGACTGTACCCCTCATTAGAGGAAGGTGCACAAAACATATATGTTTTTACACCCTGGACCTTAGAAGAGGTCATTAAGGCTGTGAAAGGATTAGATGTTTTTCACCTGGATGAATTTGGAGCTTTAGAAACCTCTGCTTTTTCCAGCGGCCAGACGAAAGGACGCGGAAGAAGCAGAGGCAGAGGAGGTCACAATAGGCGACGACCCCAAAATAACACCCCACAAAATCCACGGCATTTAAATAGCTGCTGGACTTGTGGCAATACTGGCCACTGGTCAAGAAACTGCCCTTCAAAGAATGCTGCACAGGGCGACAAGAGGGGTGATGGAGTGAGGGGACCACAAACAGGAGAAATCCTCAGCACTCTACCACACCCCAAAAAGACACACCACCAGACTAAATTGATGAAATGGTGGACACATGTTCAGCTTGTTACACGTTAAGTAAAAAATAAATAAATAAATAAAAGAAATTGAATTTCGGTACAAAACCAGTGCATGCAAAATAATTTTTAATGTTACTAAAAATTAGGTTTAAACCTCACAAGTCAGAAATAATTAATTTTAAGAAACACTGGTGTTTGTTTTGTTTTGTTTTTTTTAGCATTCCTACACGTTCAAAGAAAAACCAGTTGAGAGACGTCTCACTGAAATAAAAACATGGGAACAACCTTTTTGTATGCTAAAAGTGGAATTATGACTTTCCTGAAGGAGGAGAAGCTGAAAGATAAAACTAAATAATAAAATTCTCCTCAGAGAACAATGTTTAATGTATTGTGTCGTAATTAGATTATAACACCAACTTGGTGAAACGATCCTTTGGCTGTATAACTGGAGGGGTCAGAGGTCAGAGTAAGGTACCGACCTGGACATTATCCAGCCTCATGTCTTTCTTAGGCTTTGAGAGGAGGGCTGCCCGCTGACCTCACAGTCTGCAGTACTAAGATCAACGAATTTATAGAAATCCATTGTTCCTCTGTCTGAGCCTCACTGCGGTGCATCTGACCTGCGACCTCAACTCAGACCTGTCCGGCCGATCAGATGACGTCCCTCCTTCATCACCAGCCAATGACAGTTGATAAAGAAGCGAAAAAGAACAGGTTGATTTCTGCCACCTGGGTACCGAAGGCACTGACGTGTCCGCTGATCCTGATTCCTGGACATCTGGGAACTGCTATGCAGCAGACTACTGTATGGAGTCCTGCTTGACGTTTGGACTGGAACTAAATCTCTGTGTTTGACTGCAACTGAAGTTTTACAACCCCCGCTGGTTTACTCTTTCCAGCGTAGAGAAGGAAAATAATGTGTTTGAAAGAAAATGCTGTGCTTCAGAGACAAAGACAGCAAACTGAACTGTTTTTTGCTTGTTTCATTGGTGGACAACCCGGACATTCACTAAGGGACGGTCTGGACAACTTATAAATAATCCAACACCAGAGCTAGTTGGACGGACAGGGAACTGGAGGAGAGACGGAGGGAGGACCAGCTGCAGCGACGCCAGCAGCAGGAGGGGGAAGCGAGAAGCGAGACAGAAAGGATAAATACGAGATAAGTTATACACACACTGCTGTGATAAAGAATGTGCTTAATAATCCTGTTTGCATATAGGAATTATCTACCCAGAAAATAACATTTTAAAGGTTTTTAGGTACAATGTTAGACAAAATCATTCACTTTGTACCCGTTAACTCAGTCCTTAACAGAAGGACCAGTGATCCTCTTAGGGCCCGAGCCATAGGTTGGGAAACTGTGAAGGAAAAAACTGTAATGACTAAAAGTTAAGAAAGAAAAAAAAAAACTGATAGTGTGATACGGCTAAATTACAACCAACTAAAAATTATTACAGATTCAAAGCTAATAATGATTTGCAAATGTTTTATTTTATTTTTTCCTTTAAAAGAGATACTAGTTTGGAACTAAATTAAACATCTTTAAGTGTTGAAAACAATTGATATTGCAATGTTGAAATATTATGAAATATTTTGTTGAATTTAACTGAAAGATTTAATTTAGAGTTTAATTCTATAAAGAATCTACAAATCGATTGTTTTTGTGGGATTTTTAATATTGGAATGAATGAAAATTATTATGAGAAGAGAGAAATGTTACTACATAATTGAGTAACGGATGAAACTATTGACCATTTAATTTAAAATATAAAAAACTTATGTTGTTAACTTGTCTGAAATGCAAGGTTAAGTGAAAGTCTGAGACTTTAAGCAACTTGGTAGATATAAATGGCTACTAAAAATTGATGATTGTGAATAAAAGCAACATTTTTTAGATTTCAGTCTAAAACATTTTAATCTAGATTTGATAGTCAATAAATTCAAAAAGAAAAATCTTGAATTAGAGGATTTGAGATTTGGTTTAAATTAAAGATGGTCATTTTTATTTTAGAGAAATTAAATAGAAATGTTGAAAGCTGCTGAGTTTAACAAAGAAAAACCAAAAGATAAACCTGCAATTAAAAGACGTGTCTGCTAAAAGATCATCTAAAAGCAATAAACCTGTGAGTTCACCTGAATTAACTATTAATCCTCCCAAATTCTTACATAAAATTTTTTGTTATGAACTTTTGAGTTAACAAATACTTTTAGATAATGATTGATGTTTTTTCTAAATGGGTTGAAATAGTTCCAGCAAAGCATGCAGATGCTTTGACGGTAGCTAAGGCTATCTGCAAAACTATTATCCCAACACACGGTATTCCACAGACTGTTTATAGTGACAATGGACCGCATTTTGTAAACCAAGTGATACAAAACATGGCTACTCACTTGGGAATGACATTGAAAAACCACTGTGCCTATCACCCTCAGAGTGCAGGGCTAGTGGAAAGAACAAATGATACTGTGAAAAGCAGATTAAGAGAGTGCATGGAAGACACTGGCCAATCCTGGCCAGAATGTCTGGACTTGGTGAAGCTCTTTATGAGAATCACCCCGACAGCTGATGGTCTAACACCTTTTGAAATAATTCATGGGAGAGCTTACAGATTGCCTCTGTTTGCTGCAGACTTATAGAAAGCTGATGAAGAACAGACATTAGCAGATTATATGATCAGGACTCTTAAACTGAAGGAAGTATCCAGAGCAGAGAGCAAGTTCTGGCTACACAGGGGTTCCATTTTTTTTAGGGTGGTTGGTCTCAACGCCAGTGAAGAAACTCGACACATCCTCACTCTTTAGTTTGGGGGTTCTGACATCTCTGCGTGCCGAGCAGCAATGGGGACTTCATATGCCAGATGGATCTTCTACTGCGCTGCAGCATGTCTGATGTTTGGAGGAGGAAGTGACCTCACTTTTCACCCACATGACTACAGCACCAACCTGTGGTGGCAGCTGATGAACAGGACTGCTCACAAGGAGAACGAGGTGAACTGCTATGTGTGTGTGCAGCTGCCATTTGCCACACACAACTCAGGTCTGCACCCAGGGAGCATCACTGATGACAAACAGATGTGTCTCTATGGCCTGAGCACACAACCACGACTCAGCGTCCCCATGCCAAAGGGATGCAAATGGTGCAAAAAGGACTATTCTGTTCTACTTCGGACAGGAGATGTCGCGAAAGGACTTTTTGGATCTATGAACTGTTAATTTAATGCTGACATACTTCCATTTCCACCGTTTCCACAAACCGTATGGAAAATACCAGAGACCATTTCTTTAGCAGGAGCTAAACCCGGGTCTCTGAGGAGCTGTGTGTACAACAACGGACACGTTCCTTTTGGGATGTTACCTTGGAACCTGTGTAACAAAGTTTACACCTATTGCGAAACGACACCGGATTACATCAACTGCATCGCCTGCAGGGGTCAGAGGGCGACCCCCGACTGTAGAGTCTGGAAGGACAACCCAGACTGTGACAACTTGCTTTGGGAGAAAAAGTTATGCAAGGCATGTTTTCATGGGTTGGAGTAGGTGAGATTCGAAGTCACGTTGAGATCAACAGATACAACTCAGCATCAGTGATCATGCTATCATGGCTATAAGAGCAACCATGAGACCCAATATCCACCATGGAAAAGACGGTTAGAGGCTAAGATCAAGATAACAAGGAGGGAAGTGAGCCAACTGTCTGAGCTCCAAAGGGGTGCAATGAAAAGATCAGTACCTAAGAAGTACAGCCAGATGCCCATACCTAAAGCACTCGAAACAGCCAAACAAAGACTCCAAGCCTTGGCCAGCTACACATGAGAGAATGAAGCCAGGAGGATTAACCGGCTCTTCTCCACCCAACCAGCTAAAGTGTACTCTCAATGGCAGGGTACTAACAACAGAGCAGACCCACCAAGGCTGGAGACTGAACAATACTGGAAAGGCATATGGGAAAAGGAGGCGTCCCACAACAGCAATGCACAATGGCTAACCTCTCTACGAGAGGACCACAGCAACCTCCCTGAACAAGCCCCAGTAACCATCACTGTGGCAGATGTCCAAGAAAGAGTCTCGGGTATGAAAAACTGGACAGCACCAGGACCGGACATGATCCATGCCTACTGGCTAAAGAAACTCACTGCCCTCCATAAGCGACTGGCAGCTCAACTGAACCAGCTGCTACAGAATGGGACTCACCCTGAATGGTTAACTGAAGGGCGCACAATCCTGATACAGAAGGATCACTCAAAGAGTTCAGTCCCATCCAACTATCGGCCGATAACCTGTCTCTCTACAACATGGAAGCTCATATCAGGCATCATAGCAGCTAAGATAAGTGGACACATGGATAAATAAATACATGAGCACGGCACAGAAGGGCATTGGCATAAATAGCAAAGGAGCCAAACACCAACTCCTTGTAGACCACACAGTCGCCCGAGACTGCAAAACCCGACACACCAACCTGTGCACCGCTTGGATTGATTACAAGAAAGCCTATGACTCAATGCCACATACCTGGATCATTGAATGCTTAGAGATGTACAACATCAATAGGACTCTAAGAGCCTTTATTGCAAACTCGATGGGGCTGTGGAAAACCACCGTTGAAGACAACTGCAAACCACTTGCACAAGTGTCCATCAAATGTAGCATATACCAAGGAGATGCTCTGTCCCCACTGCTGTTCTGCATAGGCCTGAACCCCCTCAGCCAAATCATCAATAAGACTGGCTACGGATACCTACTCAAGAATGCGGCCACAATCAGTCACCTCCTCTACATGGATGACATCAAGCTGTACGCCAAGAGCGAGCGAGACATCGACTCACTGATCCACACCACCAGGATCTACAGCACTGACATTGGGATGTCATTCAGACTAGAGAAGTGTGGCCGGATGGTTACAAAGAGAGGGAAGGTCGACCACACAGAAGGGGTCTCACTCCCAGAAGGAACAATAGCAGACATAGAGCACAGTTACAAGTACCTGGGAATACCACAAGCAAATGGCAACCTCGATGAGGTCACAAGGAAAGGAGCCACATCCAAATACCTCCAACGAATAAGGCAAGTCCTGAGAAGCCAGCTCAATGGCAAGAACAAGATCCGTGCAATAAACAGCTATGCCTTACCAGTAATCAGATACCCTACCGGAATAATTAGCTGGCCAATGGAAGAGATAAAGGCCATGGATGTTAAGACTCGGAAGCTACTAACCATGCATGGAGGGTTCCACCCCAAATCCAGCACCCTGAGACTGTACACAAGCCGTAAGGAAGGAGGCAGAGGACTAGTGAGTGTGAGAGCCACTGTCCAGGATGAAACATCCAAGATCCATAAATACATCGAGGACAAAGCCTCAACGGATGATGTACTCAGCGAATGTCTCAGACAATGGGGAACAGAGGACGAGGTGCTGGAGGAACCATCATGGGAGGACAAGCCCCTACATGGATGTACCACTGTCAAATAACTGAAGTGGCTGATATCAGGAAATCCTACCAATGGTTGGAAAAAGCTGGACTCAAGGACAGCAGAGAGGCCCTCATCCTGGCCGCCCAGGAACAGGCCCTAAACACCAGAGCAATAGAGGCTCAGATCTACCACACCAGACAAGACCCAAGGTGTAGGTTGTGCAAGGAGGCCTCTGAGACAGTCCAGCACATAACAGCAGGGTGCAAGATGCTGGCAGGGAAAGCGTACATGGAACGACATAACCAAGTGGCAGGCATAGTGTACAGAAACATCTGTGCAGAATATGGACTGGAATTCCCGAGATCAAAGTGGGGGACACCCCCAAAGGTGGTAGAGAATGACCGAGCTAAGATCCTGTTGGACTTCCAGATCCAGACAGACAAGATGGTAATGGCGAACCAACTGGACATTGTGGTGGAGGATGAACAACAGAGGAAAGCCATTGTGGTGGATGTAGCAATACCAAGTGACTACAACATCAGGAAAAAGGAGCACGAGAAACTGGAGAAATACCAAGCTCCCAGGCCTCTGGTAGAGGACCTGAGCTCAGAGGATGAAAAAAGAGAGCACCCGCGGAGGGTGAGAAGGGAATTTTATATATATATATATATATATATATATATATATATATATATATATATATATATATATATATATATATATATATATATATATATAGCATTATTTTAACATTGTCTCTAAAGTACAGAGGCCTTTTGGGAGGCTTGTACTAGGAGCTCTTTTCCATACAAACTACAGTATGTACAATAATGTGCAGAGTGGGTATAAAAAAGAGACTTTGTTCATTTGAGAACAAAACGGCATTTATTTTTCATCTCTTGTTTGCCTCAACTCTTCTAAATGGAGCTCTGCCATCTCAGTGCTGGTCGCTGCTTCCTCCTGAAGGAGATCCATCCAGGACTTGCTGTATGTTGCTGATGGTTCTCCTCATCGTTCACCATCATGTCAGCATGTTCCTCCTCTTCTGTTCCCTGGGAAAATCAGATGTTATAGTATATAGCACATATATAGATCAATAACATACTTATGTGTAAAATACGGAATCGTCCTGTATTTGTCTGTTAAATGTTGCGTCCCATATTGAACCGATATGGGATGCCATTTGTTCCGTATTTCTATAACTTTCCGCTAGACATCTCTATCGCACACATATCAACACTAACAATGAGCAAAATAAAATACAGGAAATATTAACGTCAGCTAAATTGTTATGGTGGGACATAAATTAGATCGTTCCAGAAAGCTACGAACCTGTGCTAGAGACGGACACTATGCTGCCAAGGCCACTAATATATATGGAAGGTGACATAAATCTTCATTGACATCACATGGTCAAAAAAGTAAACATGTTGAATTTGCTAAACTTCACTATGCCCATTTTTAAGTATGGTGGAGGATTTGTAATGCTGTGGGATTACAAATCCCACAGCATAAAGAATATTGTAACCTTGCCCATGCAATTCCACATGACTAAACAAATGTAACCAGTAAAATATCAGCAAATGTGGATATTTCATAAAGCACTAAGCTGCTTATTTGGTCAGATCCTGCTACAACTTAGGAAACTTATTCAACTGGTTAATCACACACAAATTCCTGAAAAACTAATCCACTGCTAATTGCTGGGTTTCAGACATGTGACCAGGATGACGCGCGAAATTCAGATGGAGGTCCGGAAGTGAATTTCTCCGGTCGGTTCAAAGCAAAGCAAAATGGATCACAACGAGTAGCTAATTCATTAAATAGGCTGGAACAAATGAGGTATCTCAAAAAAAACATGCATATATTTAAGATATGATCCTTATTATCTCAGTAAAAAAGACTTCCCTTATATCTTGAGGATTTACCAGGTGTCGAAGCGATCCACATAACTAACTGTCTGGTGCTGCAGAGTTCATATTATACGACAAGCCAGAAGAAAGTTTTCAAAAGCCTGGAGCATACAATTATTTAGTTTCAAGTTGGGTCAAGCATTTAGGATCAAAATAAGCATTAAATGACTGTCGACTTGTTTCTGCCAGGTGAATAGTGAGCTGTGCAACTTTAAGTAATTAGTTTATGATAACAATGCTAATACTAACAACAAACTAACCCATGTTATTTCTATGAGCTTGAATGTCTTGGTAAATTATTTAGCTTCTGTAAACCCAAATTCATGCTGGAGTTGTATGTTAATGTTGAGTCAGGATGCTGGAATCAGGTCCAATGTAGGTCAACTATTTGCTGCGATCTACAGAAACCCCTTGCTCATGTCTGGCCATGAATATAGTTTGTGTCCAGACACAAACCATGTGGGGGAATAGTCACTGTGACTGTATGGCTGGACAGGTTATATTTAATTTATTTAGCTTTTTCTTTTAGCATGAAAATCCCACTGAATGAACATTAGATTTTCTGTCTGGGACTCGGCACTGAGTTAACATTAGCACTCGGGAACTACCAAGCTAACTGTCCAATAAAATATCTGAAAATACATTATTACAAAATAAATTATGCGATTGTTACCTGTTAGAAAGTGGGTGCTGCAAACTCTGGCATTGTTAGTTTCCGTTCCTGATTTTAGCCGTAGATTATTGATCCATTTTTCACCTCTTTTTTTCGGCACGTTTTTTAAAATGAAAAACGTACCAAAAAACGTGCTGCGATCTATAGATCTTCGAAACACAAAAATATTGTTTATCTTTCTCTCTACTAGAACGGTTGGGACAACCGTACAGGACACAGACTTTAGACATTTTGATGCTGGATCAACAGAAGTAAATGGGCTGCGTTTACTTCCCACCCTCCATCTACATTGGGTGACATTGGTGCTAAGTCATCTGAAACCCAGCAATAAGGTTAAGAATGCCTCTGAAGATAAATTTAATCTACGATGGATCAAGGATCGATCAAGGACACATGAACCGATTTGAAATAGTTAACCGTCTTTATTTCACAAATGACCCATAACAGAATATGTATTTGTGACCTTCGTCATCTTGCTGTGAATAGAAATTTTACAGGCTTCTCACCATGCAATAATGGATCCTCCCTCTTGTTTTTGCTTAAATTGGGAAAGGTAGCTCCAAGGACAGTGCCATAGACACCCTCCAGCATGTTGTCGGCATGCTGCACTCAGCCTCTGCTTGATTGTAATAGAAAACTCAATCTCCTGGCCATTCCTGAGAGGCAAAGTGATTCTGGTGCTTGAAATGATTAATAGCCCTCTAGAAGAAATGAATCAGGTGCTTTTTCAGGGCCTGACTCCTCAATGGGCGTGCAAATAGAAATTCCCTTTGTGTGCCATCTCTGTTGCCTTGGCCGTTTCGCTGCTGCATGGCGCGACGCAGCTCTTGTCTTTTGTGTCCTCCATTCTGTGTCATGTTACTCCAGGTTTGGGTGGGTTAGATTCTCACAAGTGAAGCAGGTGGCGGCATCCATCAGCGCAGTCTTTGGCCTTTGTTGTTGGGAATTCTTGAGGTGAGTGGCGTATGATAATGTGGGAGTGAGTGCGTGGGATACATCATTGCCTCTAGGGCTGACAGTGTTGACAGGGAGGGATTATCTAAATGGACTATTTTCATGCCCTTAATCACAAAAGAAACAGTGAAATGCACCCTTTCTGGCAGTGTGTGGGAGTATTTGCTCACATGTATGGCTGAGTGTAGACAGTGGCGGCATCCACTAACGTCGTCAGCACTTACGTCTGCTTGATTCACTCAAATTGGTGTGAGCAATGTCCGTTAAATCACTCCCTAGCTCTCAGTGGACTTGAGATGTACAGCATCTTGATGCAAATTCCCTTCACCACGCTGCTGGAGCTGTGGTAGAATGTGCTGGATCACTAGGAGCTTGTTAGGTGGGCTGCAGTTGTAGGGATATTGTTCGAGTGTTAAGGCGGAGGAATGGTTTCTGGAAGAGTAGCTAAGAGGGGCTAAAGTCTAAAGTCTGAGTTAAGGTGCAGTACACTGCCCAACTTTATTGATTTTTAGGAGGATTGTATGTGATAGACCAACATAAAGTAAGGCATTACTATGAATTATTGTTGATGTTAGTAAGAGACCATTTGACATGTAAAAAAGCCAAGTGGTCAACAGAAGTTATGCAATGCATCATTGGATCTAGGAAGTAGATGGATAGACAAACAAGAAACCTGTCAGCCTTGGCTGACGAGGGGAAGGACAACATTAATCAGTGAAGCAGTCAGGAAGTCCATTGTGGCTCTGGAGGAGCTACAGAGAGCCACATCTGAGAGGGTAGAATTTGTTGGCAGAACAGCCACAAATCCAGCTTTTATGAAGGGATAGCAAGAACAGGACCTTGGTTAATAAAATAAACAAGAATTCCTGTTTAGAGTTCCCTACCAGCTATGATGGGGATACAAACTGGATGTGGAGAGTTATTTCCTTAAAACAGTGACAGTGACTGGTCACATAACTGAGGGGAAGATGGCTGGAGTTAAATACGACAGTCCTTGAGGAAAACTCATTATGGTACGTTTTCACTAGAACCTGTCAATGTGGCTTGACTTGGCACAACTCTGGTCTTTACATTACAGGCAGTTTTCTTTTTCAATTGAGTAACAGCTCTAGTGGGTTACGTCATCATTTACTTGGGCAGCCACAGAGTCTAAAAGGTGGTCATGGAAGCTCTGTTGCCAACATTCTGATTGGTCTGTGGTTTTCTGTCAGACTCGGTTGCTGTTGTGTGTTTTTACAAATGATAGGGTGGATTATTGTAAGAGAGTTGAACTTGTGATGCAACCAGTGGCTCTATCCACTAGCCAGTCAATGACTGACGGTCTGCGGGTGTTGCATTTTCAGCTTGAGTCCACATGCTCATGTTATGTGCTTCAGGGACATAATTATTTTTGACTATTTTTATATACATTGTTTTGTCTATAGACTTTAGTTAAATTATTTTCTTTGTATATATTGCCGTTTGGATAATTCCTTATATTTTGTAATTAACATTTGATTGCTTTAAGCTGTGGCACTGTTCTCCGTCCGCCACAGCCTAAAACAAGGGAACCTTGGCAGGAGTTTGGGACCCTTGTGTAGACCTGCCTTTTCACCTGTCTTGCTTCCGCTTGATCCACCACAACCGTGATGTGTCCTGCCGACGTGTGCTCACATAGCCATTGGCTGTAAGCCACAGCTGCTTTCTCCAGCAGTCAGGAAGTCCATTGTGGCTCTGGAGGAGCTACAGAGAGCCATATCTGAGAGGGTAGAATTTGTTGGCAGAACAGCCACAAATCCAGCTTTTATGAAGGGATAGCAAGAACAGGACCTTGGTTAATAAAACAAACAAGAATTCCTGTTTAGAGTTCCCTACCAGCTATGTTGGGGATACAAACTGCCATGCAGTAGTTTTCGTTAACCTTTGTTTGTTTTTTCATTGTGATTTTGGCACGGTAGGACCGGTTGTCCTGTTTTCACTTCTTTCTTTTGCAGTAGGTTCTTTTTTTTACTTTTTTGCTTTAACCTGGTACTAGCAGGGGTTTCGACAGAGTTGGTCCCATGCTGTGCCTTTTTTGTTCTTTTTAACTGAGGGAAAATACTGAAGGAAAATATTTGAAAATATCAGTTTCTGGGTGTGCAAGCTAGTAGAGAAATACACAAAAAGATTAGTAGCTGTCATTGCAGCTACAATTGAATCAGAGAGGCGGAAAATGAATGCGTGCCCTAAGTATTCTTCATGACATCATTGTGCTCCACTTTGTCTGGGTCTCACAAAAAATCCTAATATACATTTGTGGTTGTAATCTGAAGGCATAAATACTTTAATCTACATCCTCCTCTTCGTAGTGCACAGTATCCCTCTCTCTCCTCCTTTTGCATGGCAGCTTGTCATTACTTCGCACTCTACAACAGTACCTTCTTAATGAGCATGATCCATGTTGTGCTGTCATGAGTTGTGACGCATCTTTTGTCTACAACAGTTGTTTCTTATTTGAGCCAGTCCATGCTCCGCCTTATGTTTCAGTACTTTCGCAAAAAGCTCTAGTCAAATGTCTCTCCTCAAATAGGAGAGCTGTCAAACATGATTAATATTTCACTGAGAAACTGTACTGGAGGGAACATCCAAGTGCTAAGGGAGCTGCCAACAACAAACCAACACTGTAGCTTCCTTTAGTTCTCCCTCTTCTCTGGAGTTCCCTCTTTGCAGACCTGCTTTTATGACCAGAGTGGAAAACTACACCGTGTCAGAAGTAAACAAACACAGTTCCGTTACAGAAGTTTAGGGTATTTTCACACCTGATAATCTAGTAGGCTCGGTTTGATTGAGGACAAAAATTGCATTTGATTTAGTGGTGTGGTTCACTTTCCCACTGCACTGTGTTATATGTACCAATAAGCCTGTCACAATAACAAATTTTGCTGGACGATTAATTGTCTCAAGAATTATTGCGATAAACGATAATATTGTTTGAAGACCATTTTAAACTGATGTAATGGTAATGACATAATAATGCAAGCACATCCTGCCAAAAATAAATACACCTCATTTTCAAATAAATACTAAAAACTGGAACTGGTAAACAAAATAAAACAATCAAAAACAAAAATAAAATGGACTCTCAGTGTCCATTAACAAAAAATGCAATTGAATAAAAACTAAACACAAAATAAGATCAAAGTGGAAATAAAAACTACATTCAACTAAACGAGTGCAGATTATGAAGTCTGTATACTACATTGCCCTTCAATAATCAATAGATTTAGATGGAGAAGACAGGTATATCCGACTACCTAATGCAACAGTTCACCCCTCCCTTAAGCCCAGTTCACGCTACACAATTTTTTTGCTCCAATTTCCTCCCTTACAACAATCTTAGAAAGTCCAACGGTCGTAACAGATCATCCTACAGGATGATCTGTTACGACTACAGATCATCCTAGTACCAGGTTAAGTCGTAACACACTACAGTGTGTTACGACTGTAGTGTACTACAGTGTAACACACTGTAGTGTAACACAGTGTGTTACACTACAGTGTAGTGTAACACTGTGTTAACTGTGTTAACTGTTACACTGTGTTACACAGTGTGTAACACTGTGTTAACTGTTACACTGTGTAACACTGTGTGTTACACAGTGTAACAGTGTAACACACTGTTACACTGTAGTATTGTAGTGACTACAACACTACAGTGTGTAGTCGTGTGTTACGACTACACACTGTAGTCGTAACACACTACAGTGTGTTACGACTGATTGGTCCAGTCAGGCCGCTCTGATCAGGCATATTCAACATGTTGGATTGTCTTGGCCCCATTATCGCAGCGTGTGGAGTTTTCCCAGATTGGGAGCGAGATCGCAGCCTGTTGAATGTGACAGGTAGCCAATCAGAAAGCGTGGAATCCCCTTCGTGCTTTCTGAGGGGAAATTACGAAGGGGAATCCCAAACAGCAGACACAGCTCAACCCAAAATCCAGCGGACATCGGAGATGATATGTGGAAACATCAATTCAACATTTTGTGAGAGGAATATCCACAGAAATGACAAGGAGTGGGGTTGGAGCAAAATTGCTACCGCAGTTGATAAACCCGGTAACTTTTCAGCTGTTCATCGTTAACGTGACATAAATAGGTTACAATGATAAGGCTATAAATGCACCCGCGTTCGTTTACTTTAAATTCATGTCTGATATAGTGGGTTTTTACGGAATCTTAAATCTGAAATTTGGGGAGAGAAATCGGTTCATGTGTGGTGTGTTGCTCTTGTCGTGTGGCTGGACACACGGCATGATTAAACCCGATCGAACCCGTTATACTTACGACTTTTTTGTCCGCTAGTGTGTCTCTCAGGTTTTGAAAACGGGCCAACGATCGGCCAACAATTCCAAAATCGTGTAGTGTGAGCTGAGCATTACACTAAGGAAATGAGGAAGGGAGGGTCAGTGGAGAGCACCAGAGTTGAGCTTTATTCATTCACTGTCATCAATACAAAGAGAAAAAGGCAGGAAGAAACGATAAAGCAGATAAATTAAAATGAGGTCGATAATTTTCTTTTATCGTGCGATTAATTGATTTATTGTTCATCACGACAGGCCTATACCAAACCATTTGAAGAACCTGTTCAACGAAGAGGACACTGAGCGCAACTTCTTTCACCGCAAAAAGTAAACAAAAATGGAGTAGCTTCAGGTTTTAGCAGTTGTAGGATGACTCTTTTGTCTTTGGAAAACGACCACAAGCCATGTCTCCCTCTCAAACTAGACTCTCATGTTTATTTCGGTTATATCTACCCAGATTTCCCTGTGCTATATTTCACTTCCAGCTTTTAGAGCAGTTCACTTTGATCAAACTGAGACCTAGCATTTTAAGGCAGACAAGAGTTTACTTTTTTGTTGCACATCAGAGTTTGATTGCACATTCACATCTCCCCAAACAAACAGTTTGATTAAAACAAACTAAACAGGGCTGGTGTGAATGCAGACTTAGATTACTCCGGTATGTATGTCAGAATTACTCTATCTGGTTTCACAATGAGAAACTCTATGTGGGGCTTAGGAGTTCAAGGGCTCCTGGTCAAGAAATAATTCCAGGAATCAGAATCAGAAGTTTTTAAAGTTGAGTTGCAGCTGCTTGCAAGGACATGGAGAAAAGAATCTTCTGGATGAATGTCAATAAAGATTTGTCAGTCATCCCTAGGAATACTGTGTGAAATGTAAATCAAATTATCAATAGCACTGTAAAAGAAACTGTGCAGCAGAGTACACAGTAAGAGTAACAAACCCTTCATAGATTGTTGATACCTATTTCTTGCTACAGAGTTTTAATGTAGGAATGGGTTCATAAGCTTCACAAGTAATTCTTAGTTTTTTTAAAGCCTATTGGCCAATGTGAGAGGCTGCAGCTCAATGGGAAGAATAGTCATTGTATAATCTGAAATTTGTGGTAGCAATTCTAGCTTCCTGGCACTTGTTGCTGTGCTATACGTCACTGTGCACCTGGGCACCTAACCCTAAGTTGCCTACCGATCACTCTATTGGTGTATGAATATGTATGTAAGCACTCTATTTCCCTTTTTTCTTACTATTCATTCTCACAAAGACAAACATGTACGCTGCCTAACCCAAACCATATATGACTCCCTTTCTGGCTAGCCTCTGTCCTTTCAGAATGCCTCCCCTGTTCTCTCCTGTCATAACTCCACAAAATTTAAATCCACATTCCTCTTAATCTCATGTCCTCAAAAGTGTGTCTCCCATATCTGTGTCTCTAACACCTCTCATCCATATCAGAAAACTCCCTGCCTCCTCCCCCTGAAAGCAAACACCCATGTATCACTACACCAGCTCTGTCAGCACGTCACAGATCAAGTGCTCAACATGATTCAATTGCAGCTCTTTGGCACACCGAGGTGGAGATTACATCTACATGTTACAGTGCCTTGCCTCCCAGCAAGCGTCAGCAGAGAGAATCATGGCAGTTATGGGAGGGGTGAGGGGAGATGTGAGGGAAAATCAGTTTAAAGAGAAGGAATGGAGCAAAATCACAGTGTGACTTCAAAGAAAGGTGGCTGTCTGAAATTCCCACAGATGCTTTCTTTAAATGTCTTCATCAAAGAACTCAACCCCAAACCATCCAGAAAGCATGTTAACATCGTCAGAAAGGGCCTGCAAAAAATTTCGTTAGGTTTGCAGAAAGTGGCAACCGGGTTCCTGCATCCACTTCACACGAGTGACAGCGCATTGAATCGTCTTGACATCAGAGCAACTAAATATGCATGTCGTATGTTAATGCAATGACAAAGCTGAGAAGGGTGTCAGATCAGATAAGAAACGATCATTTGGATAGTGTTATCTGCAGGCCAACAGCATGCGTGACTCAGCATGCGAGAGCACAGGAGAAGAGTCAGAAAGCACATTTCTTCTTGGATCCACTTACTTGTACACAAGGACGCTGGTGACTTTTGAACCTTTGAAAAGTGGCTGCTTGTTGTTCTTTTTCTGACCTTTAGCTGGTTCTTACAGTGCAGGATGATGATACAGAGCGAGCACTCACTGAGTGTGGACTTTGATCGCTTTGAAACTGCTGAAGAATTAATCAAGCAGAAGCTGAAGACGTTGCGTGGGTTTCTCAATTACCTGACTAATTGAGCAGAAGCTTGGCTAAAAGAATTGTTGCCAGTTTGTTGAAAAGGGCAGAGGAATGTGATTAAATGTATTTAGGGTCACCCACATATCTCGCCCATGCTTTTCCACGGTCTTGCAAAAGGAAAGAGAAATTAGACACAATTAATGTTGCTTCTTCAATTTGTACAAATTTTTTTCTCATTTCTCATTGCTTCTGCAGGATCTTTAAGACCTTTGAATACCACGGCTTGGGTGGTAAAATCTGTTCACATGACATTACTAGTTATGCACTTAAAAATCTGGACTTTATGGAAGAATGGCAAGAACAAAGTTCTTGCTGAAAGAAAGCCATGAAATCCTGTTCGCACAGGTTATTGTAGAGCAAGGTGGCAAATTTTGAATCGGCAAGTGGAGATAGTTATGTAACATATTGTGTAATAAAATACTGCATGGGCTGGAAAGCTAAAATCGCACACACTCTGAATTCAACGTCCCCAATGTAAAACACGGCAGTGGGACTATCATACTAAGGGGATACAAGTCCAGATTACGCAATATTTCCCGTTTACTCTACCAGTCACTCAAAAACCAGTCTCCTTCACACAGTTTGACCAGAAAGCCGGGGCAAAGAAGCTGTCAATAAAAGCAATCCAACTATGGCTCATCCTGGGTCCAAACCCTATGTCCATCGCATAAATGCCTGGTAATCCTAGCAAACCTAGCCTGGCCACTGACCTTCGTATGTTATTCCGCTGAATTCAAACCTCGCTTACCAGCACAGTCTAGGCTTTCTCCCATTCACTTGGATTCCTCCAGTACATTTTCAATTGGGCCAATCAGCAGACAGAAGGGGAACTTGTGAACAATAATCAATTATGTCAGTAACGAATTACAATTTCAAATCCAGTAATCAGATTAAAGTTACTTATCCAAATCACTGTGCATTACTATTTTTTTTTTTTTTTTTTTAGTTATTAATTTCATTGTGCATCTTGCTGAGCGACCGCCATTTCTATGCAACAGTTATCAGTAGCGACAGAAATGTAAACAGTGGAGGGAGGTGAGACAGGCTCGTTTTGTTGCTGGAAAAACAGGAACTATTTCGAGTTTCTGTTGCAAAATCTGATTATTATAAGCAGTTTTGGGCTTGTTTTTTTCTAAATTCACTTGCAAATTTGATGAGTCGCAGGTTGCGGTTTTTTGGGCTTGTTTTTGAACGTGAAGTTACTTATTTGGGCTTGGAAATAAGCAGAGACCCATAAAAAGCCCCAGCATTTGTCTGACATCCAGGTAGTTTTAGTCAGGCTCTGCTGTCCATCATTTCCCGGATGGTCCTCGAGACTACCATAATATGAACAGCACAATAAACGTGAAAACGGCTACGAATGAATGTGTCTGTAAGGTTGCGCAACTAAACTGTAACGTTAAAGCAAAATCAGCCAGAACCCAAAACGGAGCCAACAAGTGTTCAGTTCACCAAACGTTTTATTACAAAAATTATGGTGTTGAAGGGGCTCTACAGAGTGTGGGCACACTGGTAGGTCAGAAATGGGGGATTCACAGGGGTCGGGAAGCCAGCCTGGGGAGGGGAGGGTGAATGGGCAGTGGGAGGCCTTCGGGGCTCAGGGGACAAACAGATGACGGGGACAAAATCCACCAACCAGAGGCTCAATTGTCGAAAGGATCCAGGGTCATGCATGGGAGGGTCTCAGGCAATGAAAATCCAATAATCAGAAGACTGGAGGCAGGTTCAGAGGCAGGCAGGGTTCAGCAACAGGAGGTCAGAACTCTTCCTACAGCAGAAGGACTAGGCAAAAATATGTGGTCAAAAAACAGGCAGGATCAGAAAACCAGAAAAGTCTTTAGAACATGAAACAGGGCTTGAAAGCTGCGACTGGGGCAACAGACGATCACACACTGAGCTGGTGAGGAACAGCTGCTTAAATAGGGAGCAGCACAGTGCAGGTGAGGGTAATGAGTAATCAGCACAGTCAAGGTAGAGCTGAAGGGCTGAAATCATTACATAAACGCTATTATAATTATTAATATTAAGATAAGTGTCACAAATCTGTTCACTTATCTGAGTAGTGGAGCCGCAGGAGACATCAAATGCAGAGCTGTAACACAGAACCTGGAGGTTAGGGGTTGGGGAGGAGACTCTAAAATCCTACTTTGAGTTTTCCAGACAATAGTGGACCACACAAAAATTACAAAAGTACAATGTTGTTTGATGGTTACAACCACAAAAGTGTGTGTGTGTGTGTGTATAACTGCTTCTTTGTGTGCTTTGGAGTTTCTGTGCTGATTAATTTTTTTGCAAAGTGATAAAAGCTGGTAGCTCTTGAATTGCTACAATATAAAGCTGTATTTCCTCCCTCAACCCACTGGCTGCAATGTTGACACCTTGAGAGACCTAAATTCTGAACTTCATGGCATGGAGTGCATCCCAGTTTTCCATGTCTGGCATATAACCATTCATTTTAGCTTTTAAACTGGTTCTATTGATCCTGTGTCCAGACAGAGGGATAATCAGCAGCCTAGCAACATGACCTGTTTGTTCTGAAGATCCTGCAGCTTCCACTTCTCTTCCTAACATGGCGCCTCCTCACCCTGACTCTCATACTGATAGGAGGAACCACAGAGCTCTGTTAAGTTAAAAGCACATCTTCTGAAGTTTGGATATTTTTTAGAGGTGTGCCGATCGATCAGTCACCGATCATAATCGGGCCGATTTTCATGAAAAAGTGCATGATCGTTGATCGCCGATTACGGTCTCTTGTTGCCGATCACAGAAACTGATCACCTGCATCTCATTTCGCAGCCTGTCTGTACAGCTGGTCTCCTCTTTCCTTCACTCTGCGCAAACGCGCAGCAACAAATCCTAAGCGATGTGGAACTATAACGCACTGAGTGAATGGAGAAGTTTGCGTGTAGCGGTGGAAAATTGAAGCAGGTCAAAATGCATCAACACAACGAAGCTAATACGACATAAAAACAATGCCATACTTGACGGAGTTTGGCTACATCGAGGCTCACTGCAGTAAAAAAAACATATAGGATCAGATAGCAGGTAAAGCAGCGCACAGGTACACTCACTCACCCGGATTAGCATGACGGTCAGAAAACTAAACAAATAACCTGGAAAATTATTTAAGTCTTTGAGCTGCGATGTAAGACGCTGGTTCTGCTCTAGTTGTTGAGCCGCTGCTACGCTACAGGTAGTAATATTTCACAGACGGAGCTTCGCTTCTGCTCCACCTGGTAGTGACTCTCACACCGAACCAGCAGCATCTAACCTAAAAAAATAAATTTTACATACGTATTAAAACTTTCGCTGTCCTAACATGAGACAGATAATCTCTGAAAAAATAATCGATCTCCTCCCAGTTCTGCATAATTACTCCGCTCACTCAGAAACAGCCAATCAGAACTAGCAGTAACCAGCTAGCCGCCATGCTAACAGGAAGTTTTCATTCAGTAACTCAGGATTGTTTATTGTAATGGATCCTGTTTTTGCCTTTGAATGTTAAGTTTTATACTTGAATTTCTTTGGCAATGTGGAGAGGTTTTATTTTGGCTCTTTGCATTATTTAGCCTCTTCAGAGCCTTCACATGTTTTCAGTCTGTTAAAGGTAGTATTATCCATAGCAGTACAATTTGCACAATGCCTGTTTTGTTTAGTTTTCTTCTTGAAAAAAGTTATTAAAAACAAGTTTTTGTCTAAATTAAGGTGAATTCATGGTTCCTTTTTCCACATAATGTAACCGGTAGTGTTTATGATAAAAATAATAATAATAATTATGTGATCAGTATCGGTGATCGGTATCGGTGATCGGCCCTCATGGGTGATCAGTATCGGTATCGGGAGGAAAAAACCTGATCGGCAGATCTCTAATATTTTTCCTCCTACAGGTTCCAGAGGAATCACCTCAAAGCAGATGTCATTTGTGAATGTTAGTTCCTCATTTTCAACAGCAGAACTATAAAGGTTGAAAAAGGTTATCATTTTGGAAAAAATCTCATCAACATCAATATTTCCACTAAATAAGAGGCAAAAAAAAAAATAGTTTGATAGAGGAAAAGCCTCTCAGAATCGAAGCTCAAAGCAAGATGTCAGAGAGCACCAAACAATTTTTTTTAATATTAGACAATTGATTTAATTTCACATAATTATCATGATAATTATGTGAAATTAGTTATTTTGGGAATGGAACCGAAACGCACAGAATTGGGCAACTCCTTGTTGAAACAATAATCACTGAGATTAATTATATTGTTGTTGGGTTTTGTTGAAAAATCAACACGTTTTTTTTTTTGTTCTTTAATAAAGTTACAAACGTTTTGATAAGAAGTCAGAGGAGAACGTGCTGGTCTCAGCATCCTGGCATCGTTCAGTTTGTCACCTAATGCCGAGATCGACTCAAAACCTTCCATGATCGACATATTGCGCCGCTGCTCTAGCAAAGCACGAACAGTTCAGAAACAATATGAAATGGGAAAAAAGTTATTTATTAACTGACTAAGTCGTGTTTTAGATTGTCCTTGGAAAACTATTCACTCACGGCTGATTAGTGGGAGCACTCACGGCTGCACAGTGCACCAATTGATTTTTTTTTACAGCAGACAGCTGCTCCCTTCTCTTGCAGGTACTGCGTTATCTTTTAGGGGTACGCAGTACCTACCGTACCTGATTACTTTCATCCCTAATTGTAAGGTATTTTTAAGTAATGTGGGATCTTGTTAAACCTTTGTCTCTAAAGGTCCACATAAGTAGGAGTTTAGGTCATGTTTGGTTTCATCCATGCAAGGATTAAAATCATTCAACTCAGGCTTAACGGAGGTCAAGATGGCTGACTTGTAAACTGATCTATTTAAATCCAGAAGAAAAGGTTGAGGTTTCAAAATCTTTCTAAGCTACGAGGTTTCATTTAGCTGCAAGTTTTCTGTGAACAAAAAAATGTGATGATAAACCAAGAAAACAAAGCAATGACTGACATGGTTCTGCCGTGTTTTCAGTGTTCACACAGGTGGAAAATTCCAAAGTGGTGTCACATTTGTGTAGACTAGCGCATCCTGTAAACATGTAGACTGGATGTAGCTTTAGTTCAAAGGTTAATTTGATTCCAAAACACAGTCAGTTTGACACTCTATTGGGATTGTCAAATAGAGTCACTATTCAAAGTCTGCATATAGTCAGGATACACCATACACCATACTGGACTCATTACAGTCAGTTGGTGAGTTCCTCATGGTTCTGTTCTGGTTCTATCTCATGGTATATTGTCTTCCTTTAGGCCAGATAATTCAGAACTTTATTGATGTTTCTTGTCATCTTTTTGGATGATCATCTCTTTGATTATCTGATTAATAAACATTAAACTGTAGTTAAGAACAGCGTTTTGCAGCTTAATCCAGATAAAACTGAAACCTATGATTACTGCACCTAGCAATGCCATATCTGACATTAAACAGGAACTCAATGATTTAGGACTCTTGCATAAGCATAACCTCAGAAATCAAAGTTATTTTTGATTAAACTTTTACATTGGACAACCTTTAAAAAATATGGTAAATATCTGTTTTTTCATCTGAAGAACAACTCAAAACGTATATCAAGGTTGTCAAAAAGTGAATTTAATAGGAAAGGGTCTGGGTCATCTTTAGGTTCCCCAAAACTCTGCTGCGAGACTACTGACTTGCTCCAACAGAAGAACTCATGTACACAGAAATGGTTCGCCTGCAGAGAAAACTTTTGACTTTCCTTTTATCAGGCTTCCCCAGTGCTGGACTAAATGTCCAGTTCGCTACAGGCAGCCTGAGTTGGTCCCACTGCTATGGGTCAGAACCACATATAATGATATAAAGAAACGGTACTGCGATGCATCTCAAAACCATGATATGGCCTGCTCACTGTTTGCTCTCTGCTTCACCTTAACCTAACGTTACTACAAGGCAAGTTAGAGTCGCTGCTGATAGATCAGAAAAGACCCCATGAAGCCCAGGCAAAACATCTTCTGTAGCTCAACTATCACGAAACAGAAAAGCCTCGTCTGCCCTTCCTAGTGCCTCATAAATAAAATCTCCCTATTGGTCTCTAGCATCCAGCATAGAGATGTGCAGCGGAGCAGCTCTAGCCCTTCATGCAGGGGCTGACCCAAGGTAATATGGGGCCTTAGACCGAATCTGATTTAGGGCCCCAGACTCCCTCCTACTAAAAACATCAACATCGCTAACAGTGTTTAAATATAGGTGTAGGGAAGACTGTGAGAAGAGGCGAAGGTTAATTGGTCGAGCTTAAAATAATCACTGATTATTGGCAATATTTGCTGTGATGTATTTGTGAACAACCCAGCTCAAACACAAATATTATAGATAGCATCAGAATGTAGCCATGGTAACACAACAATCAAAATAGCAAGATGATTCTGTGCAATTTTAAAAAGTAAAGCAGACTTATGAAGACACTGTTACAGTAATCGACTAAGCTTAGATGTATGGATGTTTCTCAAGATCTTCTTGAATGACAAAATATAATGAAAATAATTTATCTCTCAGTCTTAAAATTCTAGATCTCTCAGAGATGCTAATATAGAACAATTATATACAGTTAACCCACATATAATTATATATAAAAAAAAAAAAAAAAATCCCACAACATCCCATAACAGCAATGCCAGCAATGCAGAGAGGAACTGGAGAAGGCCTGGAAGGTGAAGACCACAGTGGTGCCTGTGGTCATCGGGGCCCTCGGGGCAGTCATCCCCAAACTGGAGCAGTGGCTCAAACAGATCCCAGGAACAACAACAGACATCTCAGTCCAGAAATGTGCAGTTCTAGGCACAGCCAGGATACTGTGCAGAACCCTCAAGCTCCCAGGCCTCTGGTAGAGGACCCGAGCTCAGAGGATGAAAGAGAGAGAGAGAGAGAGAGAGAGAGAGAGAGAGAGACCACCCGCGGAGGGTGAGAAGGGAATATTATAACATATATATATATATACATATATACATATACATATATGGTCATAACAAAACGGGAGACCGTGTAGTGGTTAAAGTGCATACAAATAAATATTCATTAACAAAACAACAATGGATTGTGGATGTCAGTATCAGTGGTGTAATGCAAATGCTTCGATGTGTTGTATGAGTGCATATGGAAGGGTTGAAGTGCAAAAACAAAGAGAAACGCAAATGTGCAAAAGGAGGGGAGCTGAGGCCTGGCAACAAAACACCACAAGCGTCAAGTGACAGAGTGGACGCCGAAGGCGACCCAGAAGGTAGAGATGACCAGGTTTAAATGCTCTGTGCTCCAAATTAACCGGATCAGCAGCACCTGTAAAGAGGAGGAGCACAAAGACAGACAACAAGACACCTGCAGCCCAGTATGAGAGGCCCCAAGGGCCAAAACCCACAAACTCTCTTACACGTACTATCAAACTCTCTCACATTCACTATCAAACTCTCTTACATTCGCTATCAAACCCTCTCACATTCACAGTCAAACTCTCTTACACGTACTATCAAACTCTCTGACAGAGTTTGATTGCAACGGAAGTTAACTTAAAATTTCAGTTTCTGATTGGACCCCAGGCAGGCTTTTCAAAATAAAAGCGGACCTCCAGTTTATGTTTGATTCAAGTTTCTCTCCTGCGGCTTTAAAAATGTAAAACTTTGTGTTAATTGATTTGCTAAAGGAAATCATGTATCTTTAATAAATTGAAACATATTATGTTGGCAAAAAATTCTGTAAACCACATATGTGCTACCTCAATCAAAATTGCTGACATTTGACATGCAAAAAACTCTTTCAGATTACATAAACAATACCTTACCAGGTACTTTTCTCACTTCAGAATGATACAGGGACAACTACAAGACCAATTTTAACTGAGGTGCTTTACAGGATTTTTTGCCCACACTATATATTTTTTTCAGATACATAATGTTGTTTTGCGAATTAAAACCCTCTCTGGCAGGGGTGCCCAATACGTCGATCGCGATCGACCGGTCGATCGCAGAAAGGTTTAGAGTCGATCTCGGCAGGTGACAAACTGAACGCCGCCAGGACGCTGAGACCAGGACTTCCTCTTCTGATTGGCTTATCAAAAATATTCACTAAGATCCTAAACGTTTGTAGCTTCATTAAAAAAGAATAATTGTAAAAAGTCAACGAAACATGTTAAAATTAATAATCTCAGTAATTATTGTTTCAACAAGGTGTTGCGCAATTCAGTGCGTTTCGGTCCCATTAAAAAAAAAAAAGGAGGAAAAAAAAGCGTCTCAAAGACCGACTGAGAGCAGAGCAGGAGTTTAAATGAGCTACTTAACCACCGCTGTGTTCATGAGAGGCTTATTAATAATTGAGAAATACATATCAAGCCTGGAAACCTAATATTGTAACAGACTGAATGTTGTGTTTTTAAAGCTTCTTAAAGTTTCTTAAAGCTAGAAGTAAATTGGTAGCTGCAACATTCCTGCCACTCCTGGATTATGGTGATGTTTTATATATGAATGCTTCGACTAAATGCCTTCAGTCATTAAATACTGTTTATCATTGTGCTTTGAGGTTTGTAACTGGTAGCAGACGTTTCATACATCATTGTAAGCTGTATGCAGAAGCTAAATGGCCTCCTTTAAGCGTACGGAGAAACAATCACTTGATGATCCTGATCTATAAATCTCTACTCGGATTGGCTCCAGCATATTTAAACTCTCTTTTACATAGAGCTGTTAGTTCCCATTCTTTACGTTCCAACAACATTTTTCTTTTGCATGTTCCACACTGCCGAACTGAAAAAGGAAAGCAAGCTTTCAGTGTGATGGCTCCTTCAGCCTGGAATCAGCTTCAGTCTGAAATCAAGATGTCAGATTTGATTTCACTGAATTTATTTCGAGCGATTCTTAAAAACAGGCAACGAGAATCTTTTAGACAGTGTCACTGTTTTTAAATTGTTTTATTCTGTTTTATAATTGTGTATATGTATTAATCAATTTTGTTTTGTAACCAGGTTCCTATGTACTGCAGACTTCTGCCCAGGTCCCCCTTGAAAATGAGATCTAGATCTCAATGGGGTTTACCTGGTTAAATAAAGGAATAAAAAAAAAAAAAAAAAAAGTAATCTTTGCTCGGCTTGCGGGGCGCAGGCGGTTGTCACGGCAACGGGAAACGACAGAGAGAGAGAAACAGAGAGAGAGAGTAAAAAGGTAGGAGTGGTTTTGAGTTGATCGTCTGTTCGGGTTGTTTTACCTTTGTTTACCTTTGCTGTGGCTCATCACACCTGCTGTAGTTTCTGAACGTTCAATAAACGACAAACTTGGACTAATTACCTCGTTCGTTTGTGAGTATATGTCACGATCCGTATTTCTGTATGTTTATTTTTGAGTTTTCTGTGTTCAGTCCTGTTTTCCTGTGAGTCTGTCCTGTCCTCCCCGTTGATTGCTCCCCAGGTGTGTCTCGTTCCCCTGATTACCCCGTGTGTATTTAAACCCACCTGTTGTCTGTGTTCCTCGTCGGGTCCTTGTCTATGTTTAAGTTTTGTCAAACGTTCTAAGTTTGTCCTGCCACACTCTCCAGTGGAACTGCATTAGTCCTGGATTGTGTTAGCTCTCGTTTTCAGTCCTGTGTGTGTCAGTTGCTACCGGCATCTAGCTGTGTGCTTGCCTCTCGCCGTGCTGCCTGTCTTGGACTGTTTTTTGAGCCTTATCTTATCATTAAACCATCATTAACTTCATACCTGGGTCTCTGCGTTCATCTCCTCACCGCAACCACCACACTCCTTATGACAGTATACGTCACAACAAACATCAAAGGACAAATATATTTCATTAAGTTTTAACAAATTCTACCACGATAATTATGTGAAATTAAATTAATTATATCCCGACTTCAGAAGATTTGCCTTTAGCTTTTCTGGGCTCTTTGGTTAGTTTCTCACATTGAGGTCATCAACCCAAATTTCAGATCTACCATGACTGACTGACACCTGCTGGCCTCAGGTTTGCAACCAGCTTCTGACTGTGAAACCAGTAACCTCCTCCCAGTGTCAGAATCTCACTGAGGAAGAAACTGCGTTAGGTTTTTTGTCACTTTATTATTTCTGCTATAACTGATGTATATTTGCATATAAAATAAGTCAATAGAGTTTAATTTGCAATTTTTATGTCTTTGTGTCATGAGGTAGATCTCAGGCGGCTGGTGAGAGAAAAAGTAGATCTTGCTCTCAAAAAGTTTGGGCACCCCTGCTCTATGGTATGGTGTTGCCCTCGGGCAACAAACCACATTTCTGTACCTCACGTTGCTCCTTTATTTTATCTTTGGGGGGGAATGATTTAAAATACCTCGAGACATATTTTTGTCCAAATAAAAGAGGTATTGAGGTTCATGTGACCTCTTACCTAGAAGAGGAGCAGTCCTTTTTATGAAGCGGAGGTCCATGCTACACCTTGCCTCCTACTTCTAAGTTTTAACTAAAAATATTTTAATATCTGTGAGTATGTAAAGAAGCATTATAGAAAGGTAAACTGTTTAAACTTTACCTTTAATAACATAAAGTTATCTAATTTTTAAAGTGCAATCAGTAATACTTTTATAACAAATTTATAACAGTAATGATTTATTGGTTAATGTCAGGTTGTCATCACAAAGACATTTTGAATAATGTCAACTTTGTATTAAAAGTGTCATAATTTACCGAATGACGCTTTATGACAACAGTCATAAATATTCATGAAGGCTTATTCATGTTCATGACAGGTGTTATGTCATGTTTATGACAGTCTTATTCACCCCCCTTCAAATAAAGTGTTACCACATATTTCTTATAAGTCATTCATCCAGAGAACTCTCACTGCATTCTATGTACACAGCAGCCCTCTTGGATACAACATTCAGAGCTGCTTGGCAAATTCCCACTACAAATTTCAACTTCATATCAGGGATGTGCACAAATTTCCCCATACAGGGGGCATTCTTTTGGGAACTCGCCAAATAAAAAGCCACGAAAAACAGCAACCGTATTACACTTGGTCTCACTTGGTTAGATAGCACTTGGTGAGACTATGTGATGAGTAATGTCAAAATAGCATTTTAATATCGCAAGATATGCCAGTCAATGAACAGATTAAATATACCATCTACAAGATTTTCTAGAGTTTTGGGTAGGCAGGTCTCCACACTGCCTTCCAGAATCAAGATCTGTTCTTAGTTAGAGGCTGCCATAACGCCTTCTGTCATATTCTTCAAGCCTCCAACAGGCAGCATGTGTGTGAGCTTTGCCAAGCTTTTTCCCTTGGCCTGACACTTCATTATATTTTGCGCTCCATTTGTTCATCTATTTCTCTGAAACAATGTATACAATACACAGTTCATTACATATTTTTTTTAAATTTTATTATAGGGTTGAACAATATTATCGGCATGGTATCAGTATCAGGCACGTGCAGAGGGGGGAGTTAGGGGTGTTTGAGCACCTGCCCCTTTTGCTCCTTTACCCCCAGGTGCCCTTTTGGTCCAATTTTTTTCTTTTTTCTTTTTGTATTATTTCCTAAGCCCTCTTCTGACACGTAATAACATGTACTAAAATTATTTGTTTTTTTGTTGGGTTTTTTTTTGTACAACATAATAAGCCTTCCAGTCACCTTGTTACCTTTGACCTTTTGCCCGTAACACATGACGCAGTTGCCTCTCACACAGTGAGATAAAGGGGCTAACTGGAGCTCAACGTAGCGAACGTTCCAGATTACAGAACAGTTTTTGGTGAATTAAAAAAAAACGTTTTTGGTGAATAAAGTGGAGTAGACTTGCTACTTGTCAGATGACAGAAAACGTTGAAGTATCGTTTCTGCTTCAGCACGGAGTCGCGGTTTAAGAAGGGTAGTTAGGTTGTAGTTAGGTTTAAAGTGTATGTTTCTCAGCGAGCAGTGCTAATGTGTGCTAATCTTTGAAGCATGGAAATTGATAAGGCACCTGCCCACACACACAACATTCAACATGCGCCTTTCCCTCCCCACTCCCTCAGGAGAATTGAGCCTTCACACATCTGTAGCATGTTAGGATCACTTGTGGATTCACAAGTGTGTCAACATACTCACGCATACACACACGCCCCTCTCCTAATCCTGGTGGTTTACATCGGGGCACACTGCCTGTTCTATTATGAATCTTATCAGGAGACAACATGACCTTCTTCAAGAGCATACAAATATGAGATAATATGTCCCTTTCCCCTGTGGAGATGACTACAAACACTCATTTGTTTTAGTCGGTATGACAACCTTTTCTCATGTGAGTAGTGAGCAATAGCCAACACCGCAGCCGTGAAACCACCAAAATCACAGGAGCAAACCCAGTTGTGCAAACGATGATGAATGACGAGCAAATCCTTTTGTCAACACACTTATCGTAACTGCTTTTATGGCATTCAGAGAATGCTGCACCCTCCTCAGGGGATGAGGAGCACAACCAGAGGCGGGTGGAAACAGCTGGTCTGGCTTTACCCTGTCCATAGGTGAAATTCCCAACCTGGAGAGAGCACAAGTGTGTGAGAGCTCACGTCATTTGCTCTGGTGGAGTGCGCCTTTCCCTCCCCACTCCCTATTCAAACCTATTTCCATCGAGCCCTCCTTGTGCCCCGTCAATCAAAACTGTTTATTTAATATGGGGAGAGCTTGATGTATGACTGAAAAGAGAAGCAGCCAGTGTGAAGAGGTCTTTCTCTAATCTGCTACTGTCTCAGAGTTACGCTGACACTTCAGTTGAGAGACCTTTGCACTCATTTACCGCTATACGACATAATGGTGCTGATTTGTCTGAGGTCTAAATGGTTGTCTTAAAATACTTTTGTTAGGTTATAATTCACTGAATGGCTTAGGTCCTAAAAACTTTAAAGACCTTGTTGTTGTATCAACCTTCCAGTCCACTCAGGTCTTCTGATTCTAGACTATTCTGCATCCCCAGAATCAAAACAAAACATGGAGAAGCAGCTTTTAGTTTTTGTGCTCCACAAATCTGGACCAAACTTCCAGAAAACTGCAAAACAGCTGAAACACTGAGTTTCTTTGAATCAAGGCTAAAACCCCACCTGTTTACAGTTGCATTTGATTAATAACTGGAACATTGATCAACATATTTGATGTACGGTATGTTTAATGATTTTGATGACAGACAAAATGTAATGTGACTTGCTTGTTTCATATTTGGTTATGAACTGCCTTGCTGCTACACAAATGTCAGTTTGAGTCCAATGTGACACTTGTCTGACAGCACCAGTGTGGGTGCTGTCAGACAAGCTATAATTTCTTTAAAAGGTATTTTATACCATTTTGAACAAATTTATTTTGTGGGGATTTTAAATCAAGTTGCTCATCATTGAAAAGAGGATGACAAATGAAACACAACTGAAAATGTGTTTAAAATTAAATTTCTGAAAAGCATGCCATAAGAATTGAGCAGGGACAGGGAAGTTGGTGGGAGTTAATGGGAAAATGGATGTACAGGTGCTGGTCATAAAATTAGAATATTGTGATAAAGTTCATTATTTTCCATAATGTCATGATAAAAATTAAATTGTCATATATTTTAGATTCATTGCACACCAACTGAAATATTTCAGGTCTTTTATTGTTTTAATTTTGATGATTTTGGCAAACAGCTCATGAAAACCCAAAATCCCTGTCTCAAAAAATTAGAATATTATGAAAAGGTTCTCTGAACGAACAATAAAAATAATCATCTGAATCAACAAAGTAACTCTAAACACCTGAAAAAAATTCCTGAGGCCTTTAAAAACTCCCAGCCTGGTTCATTACTCAAAACCGCAATGATGGGTCAGACTGCTGACCTGACTGCTGTCCAGAAGGCCATCACTGACATCCTCAAGCAAGAGGGTGAGAAACAGAAAGAAATTTCTGAACGAATCGGCTGTTTGCAGAGTGTTATATCAAGGCACCTCAGTGGGAAGTCAGTAGGAAGGAAAAAGTGTGGGAGAAAACGCTGCACAACGAGAAGAGGTGACCGGACCCTGAGGAAGATTGTGGAGAAGGGCCGATTCCAGACCTTGGGGGAAGCAGTGGACTGAGTCTGGAGTAGAAACATCCAGAGCCACTGTGCACAGGCGTGTGCAGGAAATGGGCTACAGGTGCCGCATTCCCCAGGTCAAAGGTCAAGCCACTTTTGAACCAGAAACAGCAGCAGAAGCGCCTGACCTGGGCTACAGAGAAGCAGCACTTTGGACCACTGTTGTTCAGTGGTCCAAAGTACTTTTTTCGGATGAAAGCAAACTTTGCATGTCATTCGGAAATCAAAGTGCCAGACTCTGGAGGAAGACTGGGGAGAAGGAAATGCCAAAATGCCAGAAGTCCAGTGTCAAGTACCCACAGTCAGTGATGGTCTGGGTGCCATGTCAGCTGCTGGTGTTGGTCCACTGGGTTTTATCAAGGGCAGGATCAATGCAGCAGCTATCAGAAGATTTTGGAGCACTTCATGCTTCCATCTGCTGAAAAGTTTTATGGAGATGAAAATTTAATTTGGTCTGGAATCGGCCCTTCTCCACAATCTTCCTCAGGGTCCGGTCACCTCTTCTCGTTGTGTAGCGTTTTCTGCCACACTTTTTCCTTCCTACTGACTTCCCACTGAGGTGCCTTGATATAACACTCTGCAAACAGCCGATTCGTTCAGAAATTTCTTTCTGTTTCTCACCCTCTTGCTTGAGGATGTCAGTGATGGCCTTCTGGACAGCAGTCAGGTCAGCAGTCTGACCCATGATTGCGGTTTTGAGTAATGAACCAGGCTGGGAGTTTTTAAAGGCCTCAGGAATCTTTTTCAGGTGTTTAGAGTTACTTTGTTGATTCAGATGATTATTTTTATTGCTCGTTCAGAGAACCTTTTCATAATATTCTAATTTTTTGAGACAGGGATTTTGGGTTTTCATGAGCTGTTTGCCAAAATCATCAAAATTAAAACAATAAAAGACCTGAAATATTTCAGTTGGTGTGCAATGAATCTAAAATATATGACAATTTAATTTTTATCATGACATTATGGAAAATAATGAACTTTATCACAATATTCTAATTTTATGACCAGCACCTGTATGTGACAAAGTGGTTCAGTTTGTGTTTGCCACTTGTCCCTTATTTTTATTTCTGATTCACTTACTTTCTATATTTGGTTATAATGATTAATTTAAACATTGCAACTTTGCTTCACTTACTATCCCAGGTTTGTGTTAGCATTATGTTGCAGTGTCCATCTATGTATGTTTAGGTTAAAGTTATGTTACACTGAGAGGTGTGGTGTGGAAGGAAAACTCAGTGAAGTTGGCTGTAGCATACATAAAGGTGATTTATTAGGCCTCCTTCAGCACAGCATAATCCACTCACAAGACAAAATGGCATCTTTTCCAGCAGTCTCTCAGCTCTCAGTCTCCTTATATGCTGTTGTCCCTGCCTTCTCAACTACCTAGCCAATCAAACATGGCTCTTTCTATAAAAGAGCTGGGTTTGAGGCGGGCCTCCTCTTTGGTAGGTTCCAAGATGACCGCTACAAGGACACACCCAAAAAGGTAAACATTTCACAAACAAAAGGATCACATACACACATTCTAGAACTTAAATGTTGCAGAAAATATTATTGCTTCTTAACATTTACTCACTTCCTCCCCCTCTGGTTTACAAAACTCAGGCAAATGAGAAAGGTAGTCAGCAATAAGATTTTTCTAACCTGGACAATGCTGTATGGTGAACTGGTATGGCTAAAGGGCAAGGCACCAACGTAATATACGGGCATTCTGATGCTGCTTGGAATGCATCCACTTCAGAGGTCTGTGATCAGTTTGCAGAGTAAACTCCCTTCCTAGGAGATAATATTGTAAAGAGTCCAAAGCCCACTTTATTGCAAGTCCTTCCTTTTCTACTGTGGAGTACTTTTTCTCCCGGTCAAAAAGCTTTTTACTTAAGGACAGGTTTTTCTTCACCAGCTTCTCCCTGAGCTAGCACTGAACATTTGAAGCATCCACTTGAACAACAAATGGCTTGGCAAAGTTAGGACTCTGTAAAACAGGAGCTTGACAAATCAGTTTCTTTAAAGATTGAAATGCATGTTCACAGTCCTCCTTCCACATAATTTTAGAAGTAGACCTTTTTGTCAACTCAGTCAGAGGGGCTACCAAAGTTGAGAAATGGGGTATAAATATTCTATACCACCCAACTAAGCCCAAAAATGATCTCACTTGCTTCTTCGTTTGAGGTCTGGGAATTGTTTGAATGGCTTTTACTTTTTCAAGTTGTGGCTTTATCTGTCCATGGCCAACAAGGTAGCCCAGATATTTTACTTCTTGTGCCCATGCACACTTGTTCACATTCAGAGTGAGACCAGCATTCTGGATCCTTGCCATTACAACCTTTAGATGCTGTAGGTGATTCTCCCAGGTCTCACAACATCATCCAGGTAGGCAGCAGCAAACTTTGAACAGTCACTAAGGATAATGTCCATCAACCTTTGAAAGGTAGCTGGTGCTCCATGAAGACCAAAGGGTAGAACCGTGTAATGGAATAAACCCATTTCTGGAATCTGAAAGGCTGTGTATTCCTTAGAGGATGGATCTAAAGGCACTTGCCAGTAACCTTTACATAAATCTAAGGTTATGATGTATTTGGCCTTCCCCAGTCTTTCCAGTAGCTCGTCAATGCGTGGCATGGGATAAGAATCAAAACAGGAAATGCTGTTTAACTTTCTTAAGTCAGAACAAAAACGAAGTTGAGTTGAGTCTTTTGTAGGAACCAGCACAGTGGGATTTGACCACTCACTTCTTGATGACTCTATCACTCCCATTATAGAGTGATATCATGTGTTGTTGCACAGCACCTCCCCCCCCCTTCTCTCTCTCTACTTCCTCTTCTGAGAGGAGGGAGATGTTGCTCCCAGCTCTCCGTCTAACGGGTGAATTGAGTTTCCTAAATCTGCCGAGATTTACCCTACCCAGAACTGAAGTAAACTCTGTTTAAGCTGAGTGCGAGAAAGACTAGCCTGGCTTCTAACGACCTCCATCCAGATGTCCCACCCTTTTTCACTCTGTGAATTAGCCAGATTGAGCAGCCCAGAATCAGCTAGTTTCACAGAGCACACCTGTTAACGGTCGCTCTTTCTCTTATTACAACTTGCACTTATTACTGAACCAGGTTGGTTTTAGTGACTCGGGCGAGTCCCAAGGGTGTTGTTTTAGTTTTGGCTAAAAGCAACCTATAAAACATTTTCCACTTTCTCCTCCCAGAATCAAACTTCATAGCTATTTTACAACCATCAAAGAACTTTAAGGTGACTCATTAACTGAATGTCCACAACATCTTTTAGATTTTCTTGATGCTAATTATTTTATTAGTAAGGCAATTTTGCAAGGGTCAGTACAGCTTAAATCAGTAGCAGAAATAATCAAATAAGTAAAATCAATAATCTAGCCTATCTTTCCCTAATGCTGACACTGTGAACTAAAAAAAGAAAACTTTGAGAGAGACGGACGGAGTTTGGCATTTTGAACCCCAGAACTGGCCTGATGATGAAAAAGGTGTTGCAGCAGCAGGAGGCTCCCAGTACAGGAAGAGTACTGAGTCAGAGCGGCAGGTCTCGGGCCTCAGGGTGACTTCCTCATGCTCGTAGCGGCCCTCTCCTTCTTGTCTTGCAGCTCTGTAGCTCCTTTCTCCTCGTCTCACGATCTTTCTGGTCCTTCGAGATGTAGACGAGCTGGTCTCATGGAAGGAACACACCAGTTCTTCCTCTTTGCCTTTGTTCTTTATCTTTGTCTTTATCTTCATCTTTGCCTTGGTCTTTTTCTTTGGGGTCTTGAACCCAGCTGGTGAGAAAAGTGCGATTTGAAGCCACATGTTGCGGGGCTAACGGGTTGGTCCCCATGTGCAGAACAGTCTTCGGTTCTGTGGCCCCGGCTCTTCTTCAGCTGCAGAGTTCTTTGTCCATCTCGATCTTGGCTCGAAGCTGCCTGAAGGATCCAACCAAAGACTCCTCTTTGCACTCACCTTATATAGGATATCCCCACCCTTTTTGGGGCATTGGCATTAGCTAGCTTTGTTGCTGTGCCTGTTTCATTGGCTGACTGCTTGGACCGATAATCTCATATTCATCACCATCTTTGGACATGACCTGATGTCTGTTCTAATGTCCCAGGTTGCTCAACAGTCCTCTTGTGTCTAACCTTCTCTTAGGTAAGTTGAAGTTTAGCAATAAGGCGTTGGACACCTCCGCTCTCCCATCAGTTCCTCTTCCTCCCTGACCTTTCACCTACCATCTACCTCCAACACAACATCAGTGACCTTTAGTTACAGTTACACACTTTACACCATTTCAAGTTCAATGTCAAAATCACATTTATAACCTTTTAGTTTCTCTGATTTAGCATTCACTTATAATATTATAATAACCATTACTTATTAGTTACTCTTATAATCATAATGTGTTATTACAGACATTTCTGAAAAGAAACCAAGAATAACCCATTATTCTAATCATTTGACACCATGTTACAGTTACTTCTTTCACCTGTAAGTATTTCAATAAGTATAAGAGTAAGTGTAAATATTCTTATAATCAAACCAACATCAACCACCGGTTAAACCAATATTAATTATCGGCTTAATCATAAGTTATCATTATTAATTTAAGTATTTTACTCTGGGTTTTATTCAATTTCTCAAAACGTCTAGAATTTATTCCTTAAACCTTTAATGCCCAAAATGAGCAGTTTGAACTATTTTTATTCACTGCAGGCTGGAAACTAGGGCTGAAACGATTCCTCGAATGATTCGAGTACCTCGATTACTAAAATTCCTCGAGGAAAATTTACCTGCCTCGAAGCTTCGTTAATTTATGTTTTATTAGTTAGCGCACCATGTTCCGGCCGGGACTTCATTTGCGTTGCGCGGAGCTCTCACTTCCGCCTCTGAGTTGTTGACAAAAGCTAAGTCTCAGCGGCATAAAGTCCAATCTTCAAGATTGGCCCGTGGGGATTTTATTGATTGATGATAATGCCCGACTTTTTATCGTTTTTGGGGAACCAATAAGCATCCTTAAAATGACTGGGGGAATGCCTGGAGTACGGCAGCATTTCTCCTCCGGGGCTGCTGGTTGAAAGCGAACGGCGGGAAGAGCGCTGAGGTGAGCGGATAGCCTGAACAGGGCGGGCGGCTGAGTAGCTGATGCTTACCGTGTAAATGTAGCTTTACCGACGAACCGCACAATAAATTTCATATCCCGGTCTGAAGAAACGGGTGGCGGAGCGCATCGTACATGGCTGGTAGATGAGTTTCTGAGTGTGACCAGTGAAGGTGTCGTAAATATCCCGTATTGCTTCCCCCCGTGTTCGTCCCCCGGTCTAACGGTTCGTCAGTCCGCTGGTCTATTTCCTCCCCTCCATCTTACGTTCGTTCATTCGCCCTCTCCTCCCACTCCAGGCGGCATTTCCCGTATTTTCAAACCCAAAGCGTGACAGGTTAGGTGGCAAGGTGAGTTTAATTAATCTATTAAACTCACTGAAGATGAATACATAAACTAAAAGCTGGATTGTAGACATTTTTTATAAGCATATTTGTGAGCCTGCCTCTTTATTAAATTCAATATAATTTCAGATTTTTCTATAACTTTTCTTCTGGTTAACTTAGAAAGTGAGCTATTATTGTTACAGGTTAGTTTTCTAAACTACAAAAAAGCAACTGTTAGGGATGCTCAAATATGAAAAATTGGACTGATATTGATATCTGATAGTAACACCGGTATTATGCCAGATTTACCAATATTTCATTTTATAATTTTTTTTATCCGATTACTCGATTAATCGTAAGAATAATCGATAGATTACTCGATTACTAAAATATTCGTTTACAACAGCCCTACTGGAAACTTCCTCTTTCTCCAGGAAACCTGCTTTTCCTGTTGCATAACTCTCCTTCTGTCTGACTATAATTTTTTATGATTAAATAGAAAAAAGTAGAATTAAAGCAGGACACAATAACAACACACACAACCAGATTAATTTTATTACCATCTGACTCTACTGTTGGGTCTTGATGTCACCTGTATAATCAGTTTTAAAGATAACTTTATTTATTGTTATTATTAAACTAAAATCTCCAGCATGGGGAAGTGGGCTGAGCTCGACTTTTCTCGACACATGGGAGTGATATCACTCTATGATATGACCTCTTTTCATCTTTTCCAGATGAAAAGAGGTCATCTGGACCTCTTTTCAGTGGATCCATCATTCTTTCTGGAATCCTGTAAGGCTTAAGACGAACAGGTGTTGTATCTTTCAATGTTATTTTGTGTGTTATAATTTCAGTTCACCCAGGTACATCTGCAAACAGAGATGGTAAAGACTGTTTAATCTCACCCAGCTGTTGCCACTGATAAGGAGTCAGATGCTTTGGAGTCTCTTCAGATTTGGTCAATTCTCTGCATGGACTCATTTCAGCTTCCCCATCTTTCAACATGGCACTGTCTTCAGGCTGAACATCTTGTACCATCAGGATCTGCTTCACATCCATTTCTGGAACATTTCTTTCATGATTGAACAGGTTTTTGCCTGTCCTAAGTGCCCTGACCATGGTACAGTGTGACCCAAATGCAGAATTACTGAACGGTATTCTTTTGGCACAAGAAGTCTGGGTTCATCAATGTCTGCTAGATACAAAAGTTTATCCCTTATAATGAAAGGCTCTCCTGCTAAACTTTTAAACTCTTTTCCACCATCGTTGTGTGCTTTATTAAAGAGAGGTTTCAAAGATGGATAGATGGATCGTTTTCTTGTCTCTCTTTAAAGTTATTAGGAATTTTCCACTGGAAGTCAATACATGGAGTTAATGGTAATGCAGGTTCAGGGAGTTTTGACCTGTTTTCTTATTTTTCTCCTGTCTACGCCGTCGTTTTGATTTCCTGATTTTATTTCCTCCTTCATACAGATCATCATACATCTGGCAAAGGTTCTAAACCCTTTTTCATGGAACGTGTGGTGACAGCACAGGAATAAGCCACCGAGTTTTCTTGAACCAAACTGTCTAGGATTGGTAAATCTTCTCCTAGTATAACATCATATGCTAACTGATTCAAAACTCCAACAGTCAACATAAAAGCTTGTCCTTCAACATCAATAGTGACATCAGCAGTTGGATACTCTGACATCTATGAACACAAGTAATGTTTACTGGTTTGTTAAAGCTAGGCAGTACATTACTCAACAAAGAAGATTTCACCAGAGTTTGTGAGCTACCCGTGTCTGCAAGAGCTTTTACTGCTTTGCCATTTATCATCACATCCACCACATGTTTATGTGGAATCATGCCATCAGAAAGTTCATAATTATGTTCTTTGGGAGGCACCACACATAACTCTACTGATTTAGTTTTTCTTTATGGACAATAAGAAGCTTTGTGACCAGGCTGCTGACAATAGTAACAAATGAGACCATACTTTAGTCCGGACTGTGTAGGCTTCTTATCATCCCTCTTGTCCAAACTGTCAACATTAGTTGCACCTGGAGGTTTTACCTCCATAGACCTTGGTCTCCCAGTCTCTCTTGACTTAGAAGGTTCTCTGTGAGCAGCCAGGTAACGTTCAGCCAGGTCTGCCGCTTCCTCTCCAGTCTTTGGATTGTTCTCCTTCACCCATGTGCGGACTTCTGGTTGAAGCACACATAGATACTGCTCCAAGATGATTGTTTCCCCAATCTCTTCTTTACTCCGACTGTCAGGCCGCATCGATTGCTTGTAGAGTCCCTTTATCCGACTGTAGGTTTCACGTGCACTCTCTCCCACTGGTACATTGATGCTTTGAAACCGGTATCTGTAGGTCTCTTCTGTTACATTAAACTTAGACAGCACAGCAGCTTTAATAGAGTCATAAGAGTCAGAGTGGTCCTCATCCATTCCAGCATGTGCCTCAAGGGCTTTTCCAGTCAATAATGTGACCACTTTAGCAGCCCATTCAGCTGGTTGCCATCCCCATGTTTTAGCAATGCGTTCAAAACATATGAAAAAAACTTTTAGGATCTTCACCCTCCTTAAAGTCAGGTATTCTCGGATCACCTCCATAGGTTGGTTCCACTCTTTGTGCTGGAGCTCCTTGTGCTATATGCCGCTGAAGCTGCGCAGGAAGTGGTTGAGATGGAGAATGAGGTTCAGCTTGGTAATCAGAGGCTCCGTGGACTTGCTCTGTTGCAGACAGCTGAGACAGTGTCCTAGTCTCTCGCTTTGGGAAAGCTGCTTCTGTAGAAATGCCAGTCCCGATAGACAGCTCATGTTCAGCATAAACATCACTTTGCAGCTTTGGCACGTTACTGTGCAACTGTTTATTCTGGTCAAACAGTATTGCTTCTGTTCATTTAGAATGTCGCATAAATTCTCTTATTTCATCAAAGATGTCAATTCCAGAAAGTTCTTTACTCACAGTACCAACTGTGGTCTGTTTAGGCCGCACAACCGGTTCAAAAATTTCTTCACCAGCCAAGGCTCCTTCAGGTAGTGAATCTGGCTCTGCTGTTCCTCCACTCTAGCCTTCTTCCATCTCAGAAAGGGTTTTTTCTTTGTCCCATGAGTTCTTCCACGTCCTACTCCTCTCATTTAGCCTGTTGTCTTCCTTCATTCACAGGCATAAACGATCCCACTTCTGGCACCACTGTTACACTGAGAGGTGTGGTGTGGAAGGAAAACTCAGCAAAGTTGGCTGTAGCATACATAAAGGTGATTTATTAGGCCTCCTTCAGCACAGCATAATCCACTCACAAGACAAAATGGCATCTTTTCCAGCAGTCTCTCAGCTTTCAGTTTCTCAGCTTTTTTGTCTCTTCTTCTTCTGATTTTATTGGCGGGTGACATCTAACGTTAAGATGTATTATCGCCGTCTACTATGCTGGAGTGTGGACCAGAGTATCTCCCTTTAATCTAAATTCTCATAAATAATCTTGTTTCCTTCAAAAAATTTATAACTGCTTTATTTATTTTATGTTTAGTTAATATCTTATTTAATTTTAATGTCTCTATATCATATTTCATAATTTCTCGTTTTAGCTTCTCTCTACTTGCTGCGTACTTTTCACAATGAATTATTACATGTTCTACTGTTTCCATATCCCTACCGTGCTCACAACTACCTGTTGGATGTTTCCCTATCAAATGTAATGTTTTATTTAATCCGGTATGTCCAATCCTCAATCTTGTCATTACCACTTGTTCTTTTTGGTTTTTTCCAATTATTTCCATATTTCCTACTTTCTTTTGTATATTAAATAAATGACGACCTTTAGTTCCTTCCTCCCACAATTGTTGCCATTCAGACTTAATTTTTCTCTTAATAACTGATTTTATTTCAAATTTACAATACGCTATTTCCATAATTTCCTTTTGTTTTAAAGACTCTTTAGCTAAATGGTCTGCTATGTCATTCCCTTCTATGTCCTTATGAGCAGGTACCCACATAAACCTAATCTTTATTCGAATTTGTTATTCTAAGTATTACTTCAAAAATTTCATATACTAATTCCATACGAGTTTCAGATGACCTATTTAAAATTGACATTAATGATGATAATGAATCTGAACATATAAGAACATTTTCAATTCTATTTTGTTCTATCCACTGTAAGGCCAGCAGGATTGCTAACATTTCCACTGTATAAACAGATAAATAATCAGATGTTCTTTGCTTCTTAACTATACCTAGTTCAGGAATAACATAAGCAAATCCTGTTTTATTTGAACCTAAATCTTTTGATCCATCTGTATATATAACTGTAAAGGATTTATACATATTCCTAATTCTGTTATTCACAAAATTTTCCCAATTATTATTTTTATTTATCTGCATTTCTTTATAAACTTCTAAATCTACATTCACACATGGAAATAGCCAATAAGGTGTATTTGAATATGGCACCGCAGCAGAGTACGTCTTTCCCTGTATACCTATTTCCTTAATGCATTTATCTGCTGCCCAGGCAAAACAGTCTATTTTAGCTTTTTCACTCTCCCAGCAAGGTTTCAGCGTTCTTACTGCTGTATTGTTTTCCTCCTTATGCCCCTGCAAACTTACCCAATAATTCAGCATAATTTGCTTTTGCCTCAAATATAAAGGAATCTCTCCCATTTCCACCTGTACTGCTAAAGATGGAGATGTCTTTAAAGCTCCACAACATACTCTCAAAGCTTGATTCTGAATAACTTCTAATTTATTAATCATTGTTTTTGGTTGCCACCACAATTACAGCATTTTGGTTCCCTGCTCTTATTGCATTCTTCATACTCATGGTCTTCCCCACATCGTGCACATCTTCTCTTTCCTTTACATGTCTGAGCTGTGTGGCCAAATCTTTGACATTTAAAACGTCTAATTGGTCTTGGGACATACTCTCTTACATTATAGGACACATATCCTAAATAAACTCTTTCTGGGAGTTTTTCTTCATCAAACTCTATCAGGATACTTTCACTGTTGGTTTTTTCTCCATTTTTAAAGGTCTGAAGTCTTCTTACATTTTTAATTTTTCCTCCTCTGAGATTTGATTTTATTTCCTCATCTGAAACCTCAATTGGGATCCCCTAATCACCAGACTCACACTTGTCACTTTATATTTTCCTATTTCTTTCATCCTACATGCTCTATCTTTTTGTTCTTCTGTATTACAACTTATCATCAAGTTTCCATCTCTTAGTACTTTTGCATTAGTGATGTCTCCCACTTGGTTCTTCAGAATCATCGATAATTTAACTGGACTGATAGTTTGCAACGCCTTCTCCTCGTTAACTCTAACAATCACTTTGAACTCTCTTACTTCCCTCCATTTCTTCTTCAGATTCATCCCAGCTTTTCACTACTCTTCCCTTCTTTTCTACACCTGCCATTGCTGAAGAATTTCCTCTTTTTGGACTCATCCTTTCACTACTCGATGCCTCGGGACTCCTGTCACTTTCACTATCTATACTATTACCCCACTCTGATCCATTCACAGCACAGCTGAGTCTACCCGCCGTAGTCTTCGTCCAAAGTTCTTTCACTAGTCCTCGGGATTTCCCAATAGAGTCTTGAGCATTTCCCCGACGCCGACTTCCAGAAGTCCGAGGTATTCTTAACTCTTCATCTTCTCCTTTTTTAGTTCTTGATTTCAACTTTTTAACCATCAATCGCTCAGCGTTCCGACGCCTATCACCTCCTCACTTCCTTAGGAGCCCTCCTGCCTCCGACCTCCTTCTAGCCTTTTTTGTCTCTCAGCTTTCAGTCTCCTTATATACCGTTGTCCCCGCCTTCTCAATTAACTACCTAGCCAATCAAACTCCAGCAAACATGGCTCTTTCTATAAAAGAGCTGGGCTTGAGGCGGGCCTCCTCTTTGGTAGGTTCCAAGATGGCTGCTACAAGGACACACCCAAAAAGGTAACAAACATTTCACAAACAAAATGATCACATACACACATTCTAGAACTTAAATGTTACAGAAAATATTATTGCTTCTTAACAAGAAGTTACTACTTCTGGATCATAGATTGAATTTGTTTCAAGGTATATTTAAGGTATTTGTTTTCCTTTGAACTCACCATCGTTTGCCCTTGTAGATCTACAGCAGGGCAGGAGTATGGGAGGGCCAGGCCCAGTACTTCCTGCTTAAATGGCTGGGTGATGTCAGTGATTACCTTGCTGGGTTCTACCAATTAGAGGGTTTTCTTTTGTGTATTGCTTTGTTAGTGTTTTCTTTGAAGTAATTTTTTGAAGAAAAAAAACAAACAAACAAAAAAAAAAACTCTCTCCATTCTGCAAGCTTTGGCCAATGACCCTAATTTACAACAAGAGCTACAATGGAATGTTTCAGATCAATGACCACATATAAGTCCAGACCTAAATCCAATTGAGAACGTGTCATAAGGTTTGGAAATTGATATTGGCAGACTTGCCTGATCCAGTTTGACTGAGATTTGGAAAAGGAATTAGGAAAACCACCATATAGATGTCTAAAATTTCAAGGACTAACACTTACAGTGTGCTGTAAATGCTAAGCAAACATTTCCCAGTTTGATCAGAGCACATTGAGTACCATACCTTACTAGACCTATGTGAGCTCAGAGATTCCACATTCATCCAGGTTGGCTCTGAAATCAAGCTGGATTCAGTATAATAAACTAGGGATGCACAATATTGGATCATTGGTCGATATTCGATATGACCAAGGGATCCCATCTCATTATTGGGGGGACCATAAACAGGGAAATTTTTAAAGAGCAATTATAGGGGGGTCAGCAAAATTATAGTAAAATGTGGTTTAAGTTTTTTGTTTAAGCTGCACCATCAAAAATGACTAGTAAGTGTTAGGTACCAGGCTGGTGGGTCCGCCATTTTCCTTTACAGATCATCCACCAGAGGGCGCCAGATGACAGCAGGTTCCTGGAGGCATGCCGGCAGGCCCTAATCAGACGCACCTGTAGGGAATTGCCTTCTCCTGGAGGTGTATATAAGCAGCTGGCTGCCAGCACGTCTTCGCCAGAGTGTTTGCCTTGACTGGTACACCGAGCCCTCAGAAGTCACGCTGAGTTTCAATAGTTGTTCCTTCGAGTAATCTAGCGACCTAACTTATCTCTGTGATCCTTTTTCCAGGACGCCTTCAGAGCTTTCCAGGAGATCTCGAGTTTCCCACCTCCAGGATATCTGTGCTGTCTGGAATTGCCTGTTCCGCCCTCCCACACTCTCAGAATACCCACCGCCTGATGCCTGACTTTGCCCTCTCCTATCCAAATCTACACCACCTAAAGTAAGATCACCTGATTCATTTTCCCTGAGCCGTACACCTGTCATCACCCAAGACTCATAATCTCTTTCTCATACAGTGAGCGGTAGCACCCGGATCCCTTTGTCGTGGAGGAGGACCTGACAAATCTGTTTAACTGAGTTTTGTGTTTAATAAACCTTTGGACTTTTCACTAGTCTCTCCGCGGGTGTTTCTGCATGTGGGCAAAGAGTATCAAACCCACCATGACAGTAAGTAGCAATGAATAGCAAAAGTGTTTTTCTCGGTAAACAACCTGTTGAGACCCGTAGAAGTCAAACTAAGATTCAAATGTTGCTTAGATACGAGTTTGGTTCAGAATCACAGATCTAATCTCTGCTGCACCTTTACAAAAACTTAAGGCTCTAAATAAAAACAAGTTTTAATAAGTAACTTAATGAATTTCATAATATTAATATTGATTTATTGTCGTGGCTCTCAATACATACAAGTTATGTGTTATTTAAATTATAACTTAAGTTGCTTTAAACTTTTCTCCCTTTTTTATGTTAAAACCTATATGTAGGAATTGAATATTTTGGAAGTGTCATAACTTAAACTTAAAGGTCAGCACCAGAGTTTTCTAGAGAGCAGTTAACCCTAACCCTAGAAAAATATCCAGATTTTATTTTGTGGTTTTAAAGGCTCTATGTTGAAGATGATAAGAAATAAAAGCATACTTTATTTTGATTTATTGTCAGCTGCAGTAGCCCCTCTGCTCCCAACTCCCATACAGAGCTGTTGGCTAGTGCTAACGTTCATCCGCTCCCTCCAGTTTCAACCTCTTATTAAAGTAACAGTTAGAGAGCTAAATGTAATTGAAATAATGGCTACCTTCGACAGAAAAAGGAGCTAAGTCTATGAAAGCAATGTAGCAGTTTAGCTAGTTTTGATTCCCAAGGCATAAGGTGGCAGTTTATCATCATTCAGCCAAAGTAATGAAATAACAAACTGTTTATTGTCGATGTGTTTCTTCCTATTGAGCAGTGAAAGTCAATACGTGTTACATGTCTTTTGCTTTAGGTATTTACTTACTGGAGGGGTTTTGTTAGTGCTGCAGAGCTACAGCTAACAGCTAGCTCCTCACTTAGCGGCTCTAACGGAGCCTGTGTTGTTCAGCAACACAGCTGTTGCTCCACCTACACTTTGGACTGAATGAAAAATGAATTCATATTTTTTTCTTAGATGAACGGCAGATTTACTTTGTTCTTTGTTTCTTTTGCCTTTTTTTATATTGGTATTGTTTAAATACAAGGGTTTCTTTCTTTGGGGGGCACCATTCTAGACTTTTCCACTTTAAAGAACTTCCACACCTCTGACAATTTCAATTTGTCCTGCTCTCCTGCTGTGATCAAATTAGGTGAGGTCATAACTCACCACCTCTTATATTGGTGAGTTATTTTGACGGAATGTCCAATATTTAGTTTAATAGCAAATCTCGGCCAATTCTGATGCCATGCCGATTGGGCAGGTGCTCAAACACCCCTAACTCCCCCCTCTGCACGTGCCTGATACTGATACCATGCCGATAATATTGTTCAACCCTATAATAAAATTTAAAAAAAATATGTAATGAACTGTGTATTGTATACATTGTTTCAGAGAAATAGATGAACAAATGGAGCGCAAAATATAATGAAGTGTCAGGCCAAGGGAAAAAGCTTGGCAAAGCTCACACACATGCTGCCTGTTGGAGGCTTGAAGAATATGACAGAAGGCGTTATGGCAGCCTCTAACTAAGAACAGATCTTGATTCTGGAAGGCAGTGTGGAGACCTGCCTACCCAAAACTCTAGAAAATCTTGTAGATGGTATATTTAATCTGTTCATTGACTGGCATATCTTGCGATATTAAAATGCTATTTTGACATTACTCATCACATAGTCTCACCAAGTGCTATCTAACCAAGTGAGACCAAGTGTAATACGGTTGCTGTTTTTCGTGGCTTTTTATTTGGCGAGTTCCCAAAAGAATGCCCCCTGTATGGGGAAATTTGTGCACATCCCTGATATGAAGTTGAAATTTGTAGTGGGAATTTGCCAAGCAGCTCTGAATGTTGTATCCAAGAGGGCTGCTGTGTACATAGAATGCAGTGAGAGTTCTCTGGATGAATGACTTATAAGAAATATGTGGTAACACTTTATTTGAAGGGGGGTGAATAAGACTGTCATAAACATGACATAACACCTGTCATGAACATGAATAAGCCTTCATGAATATTTATGACTGTTGTCATAAAGCGTCATTCGGTAAATTATGACACTTTTAATACAAAGTTGACATTATTCAAAATGTCTTTGTGATGACAACCTGACATTAACCAATAAATCATTACTGTTATAAATTTGTTATAAAAGTATTACTGATTGCACTTTAAAAATTAGATAACTTTATGTTATTAAAGGTAAAGTTTAAACAGTTTACCTTTCTATAATGCTTCTTTACATACTCACAGATATTAAAATATTTTTAGTTAAAACTTAGAAGTAGGAGGCAAGGTGTAGCATGGACCTCCGCTTCATAAAAAGGACTGCTCCTCTTCTAGGTAAGAGGTCACATGAACCTCAATACCTCTTTTATTTGGACAAAAATATGTCTCGAGGTATTTTAAATCATTCCCCCCCAAAGATAAAATAAAGGAGCAACGTGAGGTACAGAAATGTGGTTTGTTGCCCGAGGGCAACACCATACCATAGAGCAGGGGTGCCCAAACTTTTTGAGAGCAAGATCTACTTTTTCTCTCACCAGCCGCCTGAGATCTACCTCATGACACAAAGACATAAAAATTGCAAATTAAACTCTATTGACTTATTTTATATGCAAATATACATCAGTTATAGCAGAAATAATAAAGTGACAAAAAACCTAACGCAGTTTCTTCCTCAGTGAGATTCTGACACTGGGAGGAGGTTACTGGTTTCACAGTCAGAAGCTGGTTGCAAACCTGAGGCCAGCAGGTGTCAGTCAGTCATGGTAGATCTGAAATTTGGGTTGACCTCAATGTGAGAAACTAACCAAAGAGCCCAGAAAAGCTAAAGGCAAATCTTCTGAAGTCGGGATATAATTAATTTAATTTCACATAATTATCGTGGTAGAATTTGTTAAAACTTAATGAAATATATTTGTCCTTTGATGTTTGTTGTGACGTATACTGTCATAAGGAGTGTGGTGGTTGCGGTGAGGAGATGAACGCAGAGACCCAGGTATGAAGTTAATGATGGTTTAATGATAAGATAAGGCTCAAAAAACAGTCCAAGACAGGCAGCACGGCGAGAGGCAAGCACACAGCTAGATGCCGGTAGCAACTGACACACACAGGACTGAAAACGAGAGCTAACACAATCCAGGACTAATGCAGTTCCACTGGAGAGTGTGGCAGGACAAACTTAGAACGTTTGACAAAACTTAAACATAGACAAGGACTCGACGAGGAACACAGACAACAGGTGGGTTTAAATACACACGGGGTAATCAGGGGAACGAGACACACCTGGGGAGCAATCAACGGGGAGGAGAGGACAGAGACTCACAGGAAAACAGGACTGAACACAGAAAACTCAAAAATAAACATACAGAAATACGGATCGTGACAGTACCCCCTCCTTAAGGGGCGGCTACCAGACGCCCAAACAGAAAAGTCCAAATAAACACAAAACAACCCAACAAGGTGGGTGGAGGGGCGACGGAAGGAGGGCCAGAGTCCAGAAACTGTCCAAAACAAAAAACAACCCAACAGGGTGGGCGGAGGGGCGACGGAAGGAGGGCCAGAGTCCCGAACAGGGAAAACCAGTCCGGGGGCCGCCCACGGCACAAGAGGCAGAGCCTGGACCGCGGTGGGCGGCGTCTCCGGCGCAGGAAACGGAGACGTGGAGGCGGGTCCGGCGGCCTCCTCCGCCGGCGCAGGAAGCAGAGACGTGGAGGCGGGTCCGGCGGTCTCCTCCGCCGGCGCAGGAAGCAGAGACGTGGAGGCGGGTCCGGCGGTCTCCTCCGCCGGCGCAGGAAGCAGAGACGTGGAGGCGGGTGCGGTGGTTCCCGCCACCGCAGCAGGAGGCCCTCGGGCCCGTGGGGCCGGCTGGAGGCCCTAGACGGCCGGCAGAGGGGCCGGCCGGCAGGAGGCTCGGACGGAGCACGCTCTGGAGGTGGGAGATCGGGGGGCTGCGCACCGGTAGGAGGCTCGGACGGAGCACGCTCTGGAGGCGGAAGCTCGGGGGGCTGCGTACCGGCAGCGGTTTCGGGGAGTTCTGGAAGCTCGGGGGGCTGTGCACCGGCAGCGGACTCGGGGAGTTCTGGAAGCTCGGGGGGCTGTGCACCGGCAGCGGACTCGGGGAGCTCTGGAAGCTCGGGGGGCTGCGCACCGGCAGCGGACTCGGGGAGCTCTGGAAGCTCGGGGGGCTGCGCACCGGCAGCGGACTCGGGGAGCTCGGGGGGCTGCGCACCGGCAGCGGACTCGGGGAGCTCTGGAAGCTCGGGGGGCTGTGCACCGGCAGCGGACTCGGGGAGTTCTGGAAGCTCGGGGGGCTGTGCACCGGCAGCGGACTCGGGGAGCTCTGGAAGCTCGGGGGGCTGCGCACCGGCAGCGGACTCGGGGAGCTCTGGAAGCTCGGGGGGCTGCGCACCGGCAGCGGACTCGGGGAGCTCGGGGGGCTGCGCACCGGCAGCGGACTCGGGGAGCTCGGGGGGCTGCACTCCGGCAACGGACTCTGGAAAGCTAGGTGGCGGGCTCTCTGCAGCTGGAGACTGGGAACCGGCGTGCTGTTCAGGGGCTAGCCGTACAGCCCGGAGCGCAGGAACCTGCTGTGCGGCTTCTTGTCCCGAAGCCAGCCGTTCTGGCCGGCACTCGGAAGTTTGCCGCACAGCCAGTCGTGCTGCCTGACGCCCAGGAGCTAGCCGAGCAGCCTGAAAGCCCAGAACCAGCAGCACAGCCCGGAACCATGGGGCTACTGCTGCCATGTGAGGCAAGACGACAGCAGCAGCGGGGAGAGGCGCAGACAGAGCTGAAGCAGGTACCGGGTCGGCTGCGGTGGCAGCCAGAGGTGCGGTGGTTGCTCTGGCAGGGACGGACACTGGGGCTGGAACTGGCGGAGGAGACAGGCAGACTTTAACGGCTGGAGTGGATGCTGGAGAGGGCAGAGGAGGCGTGAACGGTGCTGAGGTGACGGAACGGAAAGACGGAATGGGAACAGGTGAGGTGAATCCTTTCTTGACCAGAAACTCCTCATGGAGTTCCTGGACCAGGTCCAGCATGAATGGGTCATTACGAAACATTTCGAGGAGATAATGAAAATCCTCCTCATACTCAATGTTGTAAATGTCGGGAGATTTAAGGAATGGGAAGAGCGGCGGAGTTGTGGGGGTGGTTTCCGGGTCCATGATGGTAGTAGCGTTCCTCACCGTAGTTTTGGTCGGGTCCTTCTGTCATAAGGAGTGTGGTGGTTGCGGTGAGGAGATGAACGCAGAGACCCAGGTATGAAGTTAATGATGGTTTAATGATAAGATAAGGCTCAAAAAACAGTCCAAGACAGGCAGCACGGCGAGAGGCAAGCACACAGCTAGATGCCGGTAGCAACTGACACACACAGGACTGAAAACGAGAGCTAACACAATCCAGGACTAATGCAGTTCCACTGGAGAGTGTGGCAGGACAAACTTAGAACGTTTGACAAAACTTAAACATAGACAAGGACCCGACGAGGAACACAGACAACAGGTGGGTTTAAATACACACGGGGTAATCAGGGGAACGAGACACACCTGGGGAGCAATCAACGGGGAGGACAGGACAGACTCACAGGAAAACAGGACTGAACACAGAAAACTCAAAAATAAACATACAGAAATACGGATCGTGACATATACTCACAAACGAACGAGGTAATTAGTCCAAGTTTGTCGTTTATTGAACGTTCAGAAACTACAGCAGGTGTGATGAGCCACAGCAAAGGTAAACAAAGGTAAAACAACCCGAACAGACGATCAACTCAAAACCACTCCTACCTTTTTACTCTCTCTCTCTGTTTCTCTCTCTCTGTCGTTTCCCGTTGCCGTGACAACCGCCTGCGCCCCGCAAGCCGAGCAAAGATTACTTTTTTTTTTTTTTTTTATTCCTTTATTTAACCAGGTAAACCCCATTGAGATCTAGATCTCATTTTCAAGGGGGACCTGGGCAGAAGTCTGCAGTACATAGGAACCTGGTTACAAAACAAAATTGATTAATACATATACACAATTATAAAACAGAATAAAACAATTTAAAAACAGTGACACTGTCTAAAAGATTCTCGTTGCCTGTTTTTAAGAATCGCTCGAAATAAATTCAGTGAAATCAAATCTGACATCTTGATTTCAGACTGAAGCTGATTCCAGGCTGAAGGAGCCATCACACTGAAAGCTTGCTTTCCTTTTTCAGTTCGGCAGTGTGGAACATGCAAAAGAAAAATGTTGTTGGAACGTAAAGAATGGGAACTAACAGCTCTATGTAAAAGAGAGTTTAAATATGCTGGAGCCAATCCGAGTAGAGATTTATAGATCAGGATCATCAAGTGATTGTTTCTCCGTACGCTTAAAGGAGGCCATTTAGCTTCTGCATACAGCTTACAATGATGTATGAAACGTCTGCTACCAGTTACAAACCTCAAAGCACAATGATAAACAGTATTTAATGACTGAAGGCATTTAGTCGAAGCATTCATATATAAAACATCACCATAATCCAGGAGTGGCAGGAATGTTGCAGCTACCAATTTACTTCTAGCTTTAAGAAACTTTAAGAAGCTTTAAAAACACAACATTCAGTCTGTTACAATATTAGGTTTCCAGGCTTGATATGTATTTCTCAATTATTAATAAGCCTCTCATGAACACAGCGGTGGTTAAGTAGCTCATTTAAACTCCTGCTCTGCTCTCAGTCGGTCTTTGAGACGCTTTTTTTTCCTCCTTTTTTTTTTTTAATGGGACCGAAACGCACTGAATTGCGCAACACCTTGTTGAAACAATAATTACTGAGATTATTAATTTTAACATGTTTCGTTGACTTTTTACAATTATTCTTTTTTAATGAAGCTACAAACGTTTAGGATCTTAGTGAATATTTTTGATAAGCCAATCAGAAGAGGAAGTCCTGGTCTCAGCGTCCTGGCGGCGTTCAGTTTGTCACCTGCCGAGATCGACTCTAAACCTTTCTGCGATCGACCGGTCGATCGCGATCGACGTATTGGGCACCCCTGCCAGAGAGGGTTTTAATTCGCAAAACAACATTATGTATCTGAAAAAAATATATAGTGTGGGCAAAAAATCCTGTAAAGCACCTCAGTTAAAATTGGTCTTGTAGTTGTCCCTGTATCATTCTGAAGTGAGAAAAGTACCTGGTAAGGTATTGTTTATGTAATCTGAAAGAGTTTTTTGCATGTCAAATGTCAGCAATTTTGATTGAGGTAGCACATATGTGGTTTACAGAATTTTTTGCCAACATAATATGTTTCAATTTATTAAAGATACATGATTTCCTTTAGCAAATCAATTAACACAAAGTTTTACATTTTTAAAGCCGCAGGAGAGAAACTTGAATCAAACATAAACTGGAGGTCCGCTTTTATTTTGAAAAGCCTGCCTGGGGTCCAATCAGAAACTGAAATTTTAAGTTAACTTCCGTTGCAATCAAACTCTGTCAGAGAGTTTGATAGTACGTGTAAGAGAGTTTGACTGTGAATGTGAGAGGGTTTGATAGCGAATGTAAGAGAGTTTGATAGTGAATGTGAGAGAGTTTGATAGTACGTGTAAGAGAGTTTGTGGGTTTTGGCCCTTGGGGCCTCTCATACTGGGCTGCAGGTGTCTTGTTGTCTGTCTTTGTGCTCCTCCTCTTTACAGGTGCTGCTGATCCGGTTAATTTGGAGCACAGAGCATTTAAACCTGGTCATCTCTACCTTCTGGGTCGCCTTCGGCGTCCACTCTGTCACTTGACGCTTGTGGTGTTTTGTTGCCAGGCCTCAGCTCCCCTCCTTTTGCACATTTGCGTTTCTCTTTGTTTTTGCACTTCAACCCTTCCATATGCACTCATACAACACATCGAAGCATTTGCATTACACCACTGATACTGACATCCACAATCCATTGTTGTTTTGTTAATGAATATTTATTTGTATGCACTTTAACCACTACACGGTCTCCCGTTTTGTTATGACCATATATGTATATGTATATATGTATATATATATATATGTTATAATATTCCCTTCTCACCCTCCGCGGGTGGTCTCTCTCTCTCTCTCTCTCTCTCTCTCTCTCTCTCTCTCTCTCTCTCTTTCATCCTCTGAGCTCGGGTCCTCTACCAGAGGCCTGGGAGCTTGAGGGTTCTGCACAGTATCCTGGCTGTGCCTAGAACTGCACATTTCTGGACTGAGATGTCTGTTGTTGTTCCTGGGATCTGTTTGAGCCACTGCTCCAGTTTGGGGATGACTGCCCCGAGGGCCCCGATGACCACAGGCACCACTGTGGTCTTCACCTTCCAGGCCTTCTCCAGTTCCTCTCTGCATTGCTGGCATTGCTGTTATGGGATGTTGTGGGATTTTTTTTTTTTTTTTTATATATAATTATATGTGGGTTAACTGTATATAATTGTTCTATATTAGCATCTCTGAGAGATCTAGAATTTTAAGACTGAGAGATAAATTATTTTCATTATATTTTGTCATTCAAGAAGATCTTGAGAAACATCCATACATCTAAGCTTAGTCGATTACTGTAACAGTGTCTTCATAAGTCTGCTTTACTTTTTAAAATTGCACAGAATCATCTTGCTATTTTGATTGTTGTGTTACCATGGCTACATTCTGATGCTATCTATAATATTTGTGTTTGAGCTGGGTTGTTCACAAATACATCACAGCAAATATTGCCAATAATCAGTGATTATTTTAAGCTCGACCAATTAACCTTCGCCTCTTCTCACAGTCTTCCCTACACCTATATTTAAACACTGTTAGCGATGTTGATGTTTTTAGTAGGAGGGAGTCTGGGGCCCTAAATCAGATTCGGTCTAAGGCCCCATATTACCTTGGGTCAGCCCCTGCATGAAGGGCTAGAGCTGCTCCGCTGCACATCTCTATGCTGGATGCTAGAGACCAATAGGGAGATTTTATTTATGAGGCACTAGGAAGGGCAGACGAGGCTTTTCTGTTTCGTGATAGTTGAGCTACAGAAGATGTTTTGCCTGGGCTTCATGGGGTCTTTTCTGATCTATCAGCAGCGACTCTAACTTGCCTTGTAGTAACGTTAGGTTAAGGTGAAGCAGAGAGCAAACAGTGAGCAGGCCATATCATGGTTTTGAGATGCATCGCAGTACCGTTTCTTTATATCATTATATGTGGTTCTGACCCATAGCAGTGGGACCAACTCAGGCTGCCTGTAGCGAACTGGACATTTAGTCCAGCACTGGGGAAGCCTGATAAAAGGAAAGTCAAAAGTTTTCTCTGCAGGCGAACCATTTCTGTGTACATGAGTTCTTCTGTTGGAGCAAGTCAGTAGTCTCGCAGCAGAGTTTTGGGGAACCTAAAGATGACCCAGACCCTTTCCTATTAAATTCACTTTTTGACAACCTTGATATACGTTTTGAGTTGTTCTTCAGATGAAAAAACAGATATTTACCATATTTTTTAAAGGTTGTCCAATGTAAAAGTTTAATCAAAAATAACTTTGATTTCTGAGGTTATGCTTATGCAAGAGTCCTAAATCATTGAGTTCCTGTTTAATGTCAGATATGGCATTGCTAGGTGCAGTAATCATAGGTTTCAGTTTTATCTGGATTAAGCTGCAAAACGCTGTTCTTAACTACAGTTTAATGTTTATTAATCAGATAATCAAAGAGATGATCATCCAAAAAGATGACAAGAAACATCAATAAAGTTCTGAATTATCTGGCCTAAAGGAAGACAATATACCATGAGATAGAACCAGAACAGAACCATGAGGAACTCACCAACTGACTGTAATGAGTCCAGTATGGTGTATGGTGTATCCTGACTATATGCAGACTTTGAATAGTGACTCTATTTGACAATCCCAATAGAGTGTCAAACTGACTGTGTTTTGGAATCAAATTAACCTTTGAACTAAAGCTACATCCAGTCTACATGTTTACAGGATGCGCTAGTCTACACAAATGTGACACCACTTTGGAATTTTCCACCTGTGTGAACACTGAAAACACGGCAGAACCATGTCAGTCATTGCTTTGTTTTCTTGGTTTATCATCACATTTTTTTGTTCACAGAAAACTTGCAGCTAAATGAAACCTCGTAGCTTAGAAAGATTTTGAAACCTCAACCTTTTCTTCTGGATTTAAATAGATCAGTTTACAAGTCAGCCATCTTGACCTCCGTTAAGCCTGAGTTGAATGATTTTAATCCTTGCATGGATGAAACCAAACATGACCTAAACTCCTACTTATGTGGACCTTTAGAGACAAAGGTTTAACAAGATCCCACATTACTTAAAAATACCTTACAATTAGGGATGAAAGTAATCAGGTACGGTAGGTACTGCGTACCCCTAAAAGATAACGCAGTACCTGCAAGAGAAGGGAGCAGCTGTCTGCTGTAAAAAAAAATCAATTGGTGCACTGTGCAGCCGTGAGTGCTCCCACTAATCAGCCGTGAGTGAATAGTTTTCCAAGGACAATCTAAAACACGACTTAGTCAGTTAATAAATAACTTTTTTCCCATTTCATATTGTTTCTGAACTGTTCGTGCTTTGCTAGAGCAGCGGCGCAATATGTCGATCATGGAAGGTTTTGAGTCGATCTCGGCATTAGGTGACAAACTGAACGATGCCAGGATGCTGAGACCAGCACGTTCTCCTCTGACTTCTTATCAAAACGTTTGTAACTTTATTAAAGAACAAAAAAAAAACGTGTTGATTTTTCAACAAAACCCAACAACAATATAATTAATCTCAGTGATTATTGTTTCAACAAGGAGTTGCCCAATTCTGTGCGTTTCGGTTCCATTCCCAAAATAACTAATTTCACATAATTATCATGATAATTATGTGAAATTAAATCAATTGTCTAATATTAAAAAAAATTGTTTGGTGCTCTCTGACATCTTGCTTTGAGCTTCGATTCTGAGAGGCTTTTCCTCTATCAAACTATTTTTTTTTTGCCTCTTATTTAGTGGAAATATTGATGTTGATGAGATTTTTTCCCCAATAATTTAAAACTACTTTCACCCCTGCTTACAATCAATTTACACTTGTTTGTAAAGCTTTGAATTCCTTTTTGTAAAAAAGATTTTACATCTTGTGGAAACATTCTCCATGCTATATGCTCAACAAAGAATATTTCATGTGCTCAAACTGTGCTTTGTGCCGATAACATGCCACCCCTGTAGTATGTGTCCTGATTTCATCACACTGTGGTGATTACATCTTAGCTGCATGAGCCTTTGTGTTTAATGTTTACTCCTGGGGCAAAGAAAACACAGGCACTGTGGAGTGTTTCATGTGTTTCAGCTGCATGAATGAGCACGACACACATCATTCTTCCTTCATCCATTTCCACCAAGCAAGCAGTCTCTTCAGTTGACAAGGACAAGCTGCAATCTTCCTACATGACAGAGCAGTGAATCTTACACAGCTGCTTGACTCTTAACGGTGCGTTTCTTTGCAAGACAGACCTCTTCCCAGTGTTATGACTGTAACGTTTTCATGCTGTTTGGGGCCATTAAGACAGCTGCACACTTGTCTGCCTCTTTGACCTCCTGGGAGATAAGATATAAGCATCTGTGTTATATGGAGCATTGTGTAAATAGTTTATGATGGCTCATATTAAATCAGTAGCAGCAGTCTGGGACCATGGGAATGCCAAGTTTTCTTGTGTAAAGTGAGTCTTCTTCATATGGCGGTGAAAATTTACTTGAAAACCAGCAATACTAACAGTTTTAATCATAGACGTAATAAAGAATAGACGCCTCATGAAGCGCTCTTGCCTATTGTTGCTGACGTGACGTAGGGCCGCCATCTTGTAGCGGTCAACCGCTCCACTCAGCGTTATGTTTGGCAGGTACAATGGAGTATCAGCGTGTTTTATTAATCATAATTCGCTAAATGCTAAATGGATTATCACATTTTTTTTGCTGGAAACCTTATTCAAACAGCCATCATAGCTACATGTACAAGGACTTTTTTTGTTTTTTGAATTGGATTGATACATGGTTCAGCATATTTAAATACGCTTAGTGGGGGAAACAGAATAAAATAGGAATATAATATTCTGATTTTATGATGAGAATTTTACATCATAATCCATCCATCCATTTTTTGTACACCCTCGTCCCTAGTGGGTTTGGGAGGGTTGCTGGTGCCTATCTCCAGCGAGACATTTCGGGCAAGAGGCAGGGTTCACCCTAGACAGTTCACCAGTCCATCGCAGAATTTTACATGATAATGTTATATATATTTATTTAGTAATATAAATACTTATTTAAATATACAAACACAAAATAATACACATAGAGAAACAAAGATGATTCAGTAATGATTAATACTGAATAATAAATAAGTAAATATATAATTATATGCACATGTATATACATGATGCATATATATCTATATCGTTTTTTCATGTTTTCCAGCCGAGTCATTCTAGCTTCATAGTGATTCAGCAGCTGAGATTCTTATGCAGTGAATTCTTCTCTCCTTAAAGACACTTCCCACTTCTTCCTCACAACATTGTCTTTAGAAAACCTTCAAAAACAACAACAGGAGATTTGGGAGGTATCTTACTTTGATAAATAATAGTCATCATCATCAGCTTTATTAAAGATTCAAATAAGTCGATAGTAATAATTTAAGAGGAATAAAAGAAACAATCACATAAAAAGATAATAATCACATATACAAGTCACTGATTTACAGAAAGGCTAGACCGCCAGTGATTCCACATTCTGGACTTAGACCTGACTGAGCTTTGTGAAATATCTGTTAGTATCTGGATGATGTTTGTAGAAACACGTAACTTCCACATACATCTGTACATAAGGTTTCCTAAGTCTTTCCCCCCCTGTGTAAACTGGTGAATGTGATAGAATATTAAAATAATGTTTGTAATACATATTTTAATGTTTTATTTGTAAGGCTGGCTCTTGTGTCAAATAATCTAAATCAATGTTAGGAAATAAAACTTTTTGAGATTTACAAAATCTCATCTAGACTTCATAGTGGAGGTTGAACCCTGGTATTACACCAATCACTATAGCTAATATTAGCTGGCATTTTGCCAGTGGACATAAAGTATAGTAATATTCTGATCACAAAATCTTAACATGTTCATTTCTTCTAGTGTCTTTCATAGGAGGAGGACGCACTTTCTCTGTCTCTCTGCCCTCCCCATCTTCCCTGCTCAGCATCTGTGTCCTGTGTTTTTAGAGTCTTCTTTGAATAGCTTCCAAAGTTGCAAATTGTGGATCTGGTCAGCTCAACGCAATTGATACAATTTTATCCACTGGGAAACTGGGTAAAGGGGAACCCTCGTGTCCCGACGGGACATTCTTTGCTGGATACACGATGGATTCTGGATGGAAGTGGAAGACCGTGTGTCTGACGATGCTGTCAGTCGAGGATGTTGAAGATGTGTACATGATTGGCTTTATGACAAGTTTTTTGCTTATTGGAGTTGGCGGCTTCCTGGTTTATCGGAAATTTTGGAAGATGCCGGTGGCCATTTTGGCCACTTCAAGGGTGCTGGGTACGGTTGATGGGATCTGCAGAGTGACCAACACTCAGACTGAGATGATACGGGAGCTGAGCTGCAGACTGGGTGCAAACCTGGAACAGGACCGTGGCCGGGCAGCGGATCTCTGACTCAGAACGTGAGTCAGACTCAGAACGTTCTCCAAGGTGTGACTTTGGAGAACGTTGTTCACTCGGATCAGGCGGAGGACCCTAAATTTGGCTGTTTGGATTTGCCCCTGAGAAGCACCAGCGAGACTTTCAAGGAAGGCAGTAAACTTATGACAGCCTGACCTAAACAAATTTCTGCTATTGGAATCTGGCTCCACAGGCTGGCCTTGGCTGGCCAGCTATCCTCCCCTGGTTGTTATGTCTAAAGAAGGCTCTGTTCTGTTACTCCCAAACCCCTCCCTGAGGACATCTGTGGCTCTGAACTGATAAAGCTGGTGGTGAACTCCAACATCGTACTCACAGACAATCGCATGTTTCAGTTGGGGTTCATGGTCTGACACACACAACTCACATGAGACCCATATGGACGTCACACCTCCTCCTCGTACCCTGCTTGTTTTGTCTATATGTCCATATGTGCCGAGGTTTTTTTTCTTCATCTCAAACTCTGCCCTGCAAAGAGCAGAGTGTGAGACAGGCCGTATTTTTTCCTCTCCTTAACTGATGTTTTTCTTATTTTTCCCCTCATTTCCTCTGCAAGGCGGCACCTGTTGGGCTGCGAGGCCTCAGCCAACTATATCCCCTCTCCTGCGTCCCTCCCCCCCCATGTTGTTGTGTAATGGATGGTTGTACTGGTACTGCAATTTTGTTGTCTTTCTGACAATGACAATGAAATTCTTCTGATTCACTTGTGAAAAGTCATCCCTTGAGCCCTCATGTCAAGTCGGTTGATTTAAACAAAAATATCCCACAGTGCTGAGGCACCTTCTGCTGTTTTGGTTTAGCAAATTAGGAGGGATGACCTCTCCAAGATGGCCACCATGTTTCCTGTCAATGCGGGGTCTACTTTATGATGTTAATACTATTTTTAAAAAGTACAGAAATGGGGTGCTCTGGTGGCACAGGGGTAAAGCACAACTCGCGTAAGGAGGCCTTAGTCCTCGACGTGGACGTCACAGGTTCAATTCCCATCCTGATTACCTTTCCTACATGTCTTTTGTAGCACTACTTAATGTACTAAGGGACTAGATGGCATATGATATTCAGAAGACTAAATTTATCTACTGGAGCTGTTTTCAATAATCAATAAAAATACAAAAGAATAACTGCTTTCAATACCATGTATTTTAAAGAAGAGAAAATTAAAGTGAACATCACAAAACATACATAGAACCTAAAAAAAATAAATACAAAATATATACACAGTACTGCAGTAAATCGTCCATATAAATGTGCACAAAGGTCCTAAATTTCCCCACCAGTCAGCACAGTGTCTCACTGACACACATTTGAAAAGTCCATGGTTTAATTGTCCAGATATTTGAGGTGAAAATGTCCAAGCGCAATTTGTTTCCAATGGAGAAGAGATGAATAATGGATTGTGTGTCTGTATGGTGAGATGGAGGGGGAATACTGCAGACCATCAGCCTCCTACCAGACCAGTATGGAGTGAGTTTCAGGTTCTCCTGGCTCCAGCCAGTTCTCAGAAACTCACCATCCTTTAACCTTAAAAAGGGTCACCGGGCCTGTATTGAAATAAACAGGACCAGTAAATTACCAGCCTGCTAGTTAACTAGACTTTTTTCAGTTATATACAGAAATAAATGCAATTAAAGCTCCGCGGAGCCTCAAGCGGCCCTCGCAGCCAAGCGCCGCTCAAGCCTATAGCCACCGTGGATGTTCCAGCACCGCCTCCTGCCAGCCACCGCCGACGCTCGCGCGCCGTCCTCCACGCGATCCGCTTTGATGCCTTCGGCAGCGTTCCCTGGCCATGCACCCAAAATCTGGAGTAGATTGGGCCATGTGGCAAGGAGATACAGCTGTTTGATTAACCTAGGGGGCGCGGTGGAGTCAAATTGCAATTAAACTCTATTGGGCTCCTTAGAGGTTCACAAGTGTCACTCATAAAAAGTCTTGTGCAAATAGGATGATGCGTCTGTGAATAAGAGACGATTGTATGCATATGGCGAGGGTCAGCCATTTTGTGACGCCCCCACAAGTCTGTAGGCATTTGCAGAGTTCATCATCATCTCATTTTATGTCAGTCTGCACAGGGTTGGAATCCATGACACACCAACATGTTTTAGAGTGTAAAAGTAAGACATACAGTAGAAAAAACAGGTGACTTCCTGTCGGAAGTGGGCGGGGCTAAGGTGATGTCATCAATCGACCACCTAACTGTGATGAAGGCTGGTCTGTAATGAGACATAGAAAGTCTGATGCAGCTATGACCTTGTATGTTCATGTTATGTCACTTTAATGTATTAAGGCGAATAGTCAAAGTTTGGGACTTAGCCACGCCCACATGCTTTGACATACAAAAATTCCTGTGATAACTTTGGACCTTTAATGTCTCAACTCTCTGCTGACTGAGTTTGAAGTCTGTATCTCGAAAGCTGTAGGAGGAGATAGATCAGATGCGACGTCTATGAAATAGAGGAAATGGCGGATTTTGATCCAAAATGGCCGACTTCCTGTTGGGTTTGCACCATGGCTCTAAGAGACTTTTTTGTAGGTCCTGACATCATACACGTGTGTACCAAGTTTCATAATTCTAGGTTAAAGCATGGCTTGGGGCTGATCATTTGAAAATTTCTAGGGGGCGCTGTAGAGAAATTAGGCCACGCCCTTCAATGACTGTTATGGATTCCTGTTCGGGGATGAATAAGGACGCATCCTAGTGAGTTTGGTGCAGCTGGGCTGAAACATGTGGAATCTAGAGCCAAACGTATGTCGGCGGCGTTCCCTCTGCTTCGCCGCGCTGCCACGGCCACGCCCTCTACTGAAAACTCTTGGCGCTTTAAAGCAAGTGAGACCAACATGTTATCTGTCATCCAACACAGAATCATCTTGATTAGGTCGAGAGAGCCATAGATGGAGCTTTACAAGTTAAAAAAATGCACTTCCTGTTCTGAGGGGGCGGGGCTTAGATGACGTCAGACTATGACGACATAGGATCGTCAGGCATCCCACCAGGATCACTCATGTCAAGTTTGGTGCAGCTGGGCTCCAAATTGTGGAATCTGCAGCCAAACGTATGGACACGGCGTTACAGGTCAGTTCGCCACACTGCCACGCCCACCTGCTCCATCAAAACTAAACAGGGTTGGAATCCAGGACACACCAACATGTTTTCTGTCTGTGGACACAGTTTCATGTTGATTAGGTCAAAGGGGTCAGATAAGGACCGTTCACAGTAAAACATGACACTTCCTGTTCTCAGGGGGCGTGGCCTAAGTGATGTCATCATTAGACCATTGGGTGTTGTAGGGGACCTGATGATGATCAATCACTGAAAGTTTGGTGCTGCTGTGAGTTTTGTTGTAAAAGTTATAACCGTTTTATTTTTCATGGCGACTAGGTGAACTTTGACCCCAGGTAACTCCAATTAGAAAAAAAAAAAACGCAAACCTGTGATAACTTTGGATCGGCCATGCCTTATGAACGATCTGACCGAGTTTGAAGCCGATCGATCGAAGTCCCTAGGACTAGTTCGAAAAAATGCGAACCCTGTAAACGGCCAAAATCGGGTCAAAATCGGAACTTCAATCCAAAATGGCCGACATTCTGTGATACTTGCACTATGACATTAATTGTAAATTCTGAGTGTCTTGGGGAGCTCTACAAGTGTACCAAGTTTCAAGTCTCTACGATAAAGTAAGTGAATAGGAAAGGGTCTTTTGAAATTTGCTAGGTGGCGCCCTTGAGCCGTTTCTTGTGCAATTTTTCTGGGGACCTTAAAATACGTAAATTTTCACCGGGCTCTGGAAGAATAAGAATAATTTACAGCACAGTTTCAATAGGCTCTCGCAGCGCTTAGCTGCTCGGGCCTAATTATATGCACAATCAAATCTTTAAGATAAAATATAGATATCAGCATTTATCTCATCATCTTAAACACATGTGACAATTGATGATCAAACAATTAGCATTGGGTACCACCACCAACATACTAAACAAAACATTGTGCTCACTACTCACCAATTCCATATATAGTTCAATGCATGACAACTTCATGGTTCCAAGCTCACTGGGTATTCAGATCTAGATGATTTTTATATTGTGAGCTTTAAAAGTGCATAATAAACAAAGAGATGAACTGATTGTTTGGAAGCACCAACCTGTAGCTCCTTTGTCTCCAGCTCTTCCCCTCACACCTGACTGGGAAAGCTGTAGCAGGCCTGAATAACTACCTCAGGTGCATCAATTGGCTGAATGCATTGTGTGACTGACTGTCAATCTAACCAATGGAGCAGCAAAGGCGGGAGTAAGGGCAGTTTTTACTTTTTATGCTGGGTTACACTTCCTCCTTTCTTACGACCTACTTTCCTGTCCAACCATTCTCAATTAAAGGCCACTGGAGACAATAAGACCTTTAAAAACATACAGAAATACAAAAAAAAGCTGAAAAGAAATCCCTACTTATAACACACAGACTTGTGGTAGTACTGCAGCACCGCTTGCCACCACATGTTAGAAAAGGAGCAACTGAGTACTCACATAATTTATTGCTTTAGAAGCTATGAAATTATTATTGATTTATTCATCTACAACACATACCACGACTGGAAAAACCTCAACAATGGCTTTCAAACATAATATAGCTACCTGTTCAATTGCCTGGTAACAGAAATAGCAAATAAGCCAATCATATGCTAACATGAATTCATATAGGTAACTTGACATGATAAAGACGACATGTCAATTTTCAACCTTATCATCAGAATGGGGAAGAAAGGCAATTTAAATTACTAAAACCACTGTAGTTGTTGGTGACCAATATGTATTCCTGAAACAGCTGATCTACTGGGATTTTCCTGTGTAGCATCACTTTAAGAAAATCTCCTGAGAGGAACATTTCTGTAAATAAAGAGTACCCTGCCGAATACAGAAGTCAGAGAAGAATGGGTAAAGAGGCAAGACGAGGAACCTTAAAGGAGATAGGACTCAACAACAAGAGACTCCACTCCCTCTAAGAAAAAGAAACTCAGTCTACAACTTGCAAAGTCTCACTTACTTCTGTTCACCATATTCTGAACGTGTTCTTTCCAGAAAGAAGTTCTTCTTTTCCTTTTGGCTTTTTCCCTTTAGGGGTCGCCACAGCAAGTCATCCGTCTCCATGTAACCCTATCTTCCGCATCTTCTTTTCTCACACCAACTACCTTCATGTCCTCTTTCACTCCATCCATAAAGTTCCTCTTTGGTCTTTTTATCTAGGTCTCTTTTCTGGCAGGTCCATCCTCAGCATCCTTCTACCGATGTATTCACCGTCTCTCCTCTGTATATGTCTGTTAGTTTGCAATCCAAAAATTACTGCCCAGTCCCTCTCGGGCCACTGGTATGCCGCTGCCAACCTTTCAAAGGTTGTCAGGTATTGTTCAATGTCATCCCCCTCCTCAAACTTTGGAATATCAAACTGAGTTCATGCTCTTTGTACTGGCTCACCTCTAGATTGATGCTGAGAAGCTGTCTCTACATCATCTTCTGAAGATGGGCCTGATTGAAAGAAAACTTTCTGCTGCTTCTCCAGATCATCTCTCAGATTGCTAACTTCAACCTGTATCTGGTGCCATCTCCTTTCTTGCTTACACTTTTCTTTGTCCCATCTGTCAACAAAGTCACTCTGGGACTGAAGACATTTTTTCAGCACGTCAGAAATGGTGTTCATGTCCACAGAAGCCGTTTCATCACTGGACTGCAAAGTCGGCTGACCTGTAGCTCCATCCTGCTCTGCATCCTCCACGGGAGCTGCTTCTGCCACTTTGAGGCCTTTTGTCTGCTGCTTTGGACCCATAATTAGCTCTTATCTGGACATCAGCGTTGCATCCCACTTCTGACACCAAGTGTTAGTTTGAGATCCAAAAACCAGACAAAACCCAGCAATTATTGAGCTCTGAATTTTTTCTTTATGTAATTTCTTCAAGCACTTAATTCCAGTTCACAGCATGACATGCATTCACACAACAGGAGGGAGAGACCCCCTCTGATCTAAACCACCTGGCTTTTAAAGGATTGGCTCCTACTAGGACTAGTTAAGGGGTGGAGACAACAGATACATTTCCAGAAAGGAAAAAGTCTCATTTGTACTAAATTATATTCTCAGAAAAATATTTACACAATTACAATTAACTAACAACTTCAAAACTAAAACAAAAACAATCTGGGCCCAAACAAAATCCAAAAACATCTCCCCTCCCTCTCAAACAATGGATTTTCCCAGTGAGGCTGATTGAAAACACCAGGTCCTTGTCAGCACTGTTCACGGGCGTGCTTCCATGGCAACACATGATCAGGTGACCTCAAAGAAAAGAGAGAATGATTACAACAAAATATTAAATAGTCAGTTACTTCCTCCAATCAAAAATACATTTACCAGATAAATTAGAATATAGAAGTACAAAAACAGCACCTGTTAGGGAGGGGGCAAATCCCTCACAATGTCCAAACCATCTCAGTCTGGCTTCTCAGACTTTATCTCCTACACATCTGACATGAGCCGTTTCTCTGATGTATTCATTTCTGATTTTATCCATCCTTGTCACTCACAAAGAGAACCTCAACATCTTCATCTCTTCTGTCTCCAGCTCTGCCTCCTGCTTCTTCGTCACTGCCACTGTCTGTAAACCGAACAGCATTGCTGGTCTCACTACTGTCTTATACACCTTTCCCTTCATTCTTGCTGATACTCTTATATCACACATCACACCTGACACTTTTCTCCACCTGGTCCACCCTACTTGGACGCGTTTCTTCACTTCTTTTCCACATTCACCGTTGTTCTGGACTGTTGATCCTAAGTACTTAAAATCTTTCACTTTCTTTATTTCTCTTCTCTGTAATCTCATTGTCTCCACTTGGGTCTCTCTCGTTCACATACATGTATTCTGTCTTGCTACGGCTAACCTCCTTTCCTCTCCTTTTCAGAAAGAACACTTCCTGTAATTTATGCAAATCATACTTAACGGCCATGCAGAACTCACACTCCTCTGGAGAACAGGAGGAGTGCTGGTATCTCCCTTTTTTGGAGTTTAGCGTCTTTGTAAGTTAGACCACGATTATGTTTGATTCCAGAGCACGTCAAAATGGATTGTCACTCAGTGACATTCTTTTTACAGGCCCTAATCTAAGCAACAACCTCTTAGGTGTTCTAATGTGGCTCAGAGAAGAACAAGTGGCAGTGACCGCTGATATCAAGCAAATGTTTCACTGTTGTGGTCAGAGGCCCACGGGAACCTCTTATGATTTCTGTGGCATAAAAACAATGACATGGAACAACCAATTGTGGAGTTTTGCATGACAGTACATGTTTTTGGCAAGCCTGTTGCCTGTAGTTGCACCCTATGGGCTTCATCCTGCATCAGAAGACCAAGAGAACAAAAACAACATGACAAAACATCTTGTAGAACATTACATATGTGTTGATGATGGCCTTACCTCTGTTTCATCCAGTGATGAGGCAATCTACATATATTGTCAAAAATGCTCATCAAACATTGGCTTCATCCAACTCAAGGTTGCACAAGATTGCATCAAATGACATTACTGTGATGAAAGCATTTCCCAGGGAGGACCTGGGAAAGGGTCTTACAGATCTCAATCTCAGAGCAGACCCTCTACCATTGCAAAGCAGCCTTGGAATAAGTTGTGACATTAACACAGATGATTTTATTTTTCAAGTCTCAAGTGAAAAGAAACCTCATACTCGTACAGGAGTGCTGGCAGCTATAAACAGGTTTGCAGTCAGAGTGAGTATTCAAGGAAGAGCTCTTCTAAGAGGGCTATTGATTGAAACCATCAAATGGGACGATCCACTTCCAGAAGGCAAGCTAGAGGTGCATGAAATAACATCTTGAACAAGTGAGGATCCCTTGACAGTATATCTCCTTATCCTTTCATAATGCAGCAAATAAAGAGCTGTGCATATTCTGCAATCCCTCTACTAAGGAAATTGCTGCTGTGGCTTATGTCAAAATTTCAGATGCAGAAGGCAAAAGTGAACATGGCTTCATGTTTGGCAAAGCAAAATTTGCTCCACAAAAAGAAGTGACCAATCCGAGATTAGAAGTTTCTGGAGCTGTCCTTGCTATTGAGATTGCTGACATAATATCTGAGGAGATGGATGTTCCATTCCACTCAACAAAGTTCTTTACTGACAGCAAGGTAGTTCTCAGCTACATTCAGAATGAGTCCCGGAGATTCTTTGTAACTGGGTGCAAAGAATCAAAGAATGCTCATGCCTTGGAGAACAGCAAGTGGTTCGCAGGATCAGATTTCCTACTGACACAAAACAAGCACACTGAACAAACTGAAACCTCTTTCAAACTAGTCAACCCTGAATCCAACCCAGAGATTCATCCTACAGTGACATGTTGTGTAGCAGAACTCACAGACTCTTTCATGGACCCAAGTCATTTTGAGTAATTTTCATCATGGTAGTCTCTGTTGAGGGCCATAGTAAGATTGTATAAGAAGGAGAATCAAATGAGCAAATGTCAAGGTTGGCATATGTGCAAGGACCTCAGTCCAGATCATTTTCTAACTGAAAATCATGTCATTTTGGGCTACCTTCAATGCAAACACTACACTGAATTACTTGCATGTATTAGAGATCAGAAGGAGATGCTTAAACATAGCCATCAGTGGAAACTATCACCCTATACTGATGACTCAGGTTGCCTCAGAGTAGGAGGCCATCTCTCACAAGCCAATCTCCAAAATGATGAAGCAAACTCATATATTATTCCTAGTCATCATCATCTGACAGCCCTCCTGGTATGTCACTATCACCAGTGCGTACAGCATCAGGGATGTCCATTTACAGAGGTTGCTGTGAGATCAGTTGGCCTTTGGATTGTTGGTGGAAGACGATGCTTCAGCTCAGTTACATATCACTGAGGGTTAGTTGAGACAGAGTTCGAAAGAACAAAAGGTGGCAGACCTATTAATAGATCGTACCACAATCTCCCTTCAATGCATAACAACATTTATGTTATGTTATAGTCAGTGCTTTTGGAACCTTCACCATAACCTCTCGGCGAACATGGGGAGACTATATAAACAGTAAAAGTTGGGCTATCATCTTCAGCTGTTTAAATGCCAGGACATGTTGAAGTGATGGGATCCATAGTTTCCTCAAGCCTCATCAATGGTTTTCAAAGATTAATTTTCATTCATGGACTGGAGCAATTGAGATCCGACTGTGGAGCTAACTTCATAGGAACATGCAAGAAGCTTAGCATCGCTCCGACAATCAAACTGCGACAATAAAAAAATCCATGACTTCTTAAATGAAAATGAGTGCACATGGATTTTTAATCCACCTCATGCCTCATATAGGGGAGGAAGTTGGGAGCGAGCGCAAGATTGGCATCACAAAGTGCATATTAGATTCCATGTTAAGTATCCCAACTCAGCATCTCATCCACGAAGTGCTAGTTACCTTTCTAGCTGAGGTGGCTGCCATTGTGAACTCTTGACCTTTAACTCCTATCTCTTCTGATCTTGACTGTCTCTTTCTTCTCACACCTGCTACCCTCCTTACCAAGAAAACCGGTGATTCCTCCGTGCCTCCTAGAGACTGAGAGTAGAGATCTTCACAGACATCAATGGAGGCAGGTGCAACATCTCTGGAATGTTTTCTGGCATCACTGGAGGAGCCAATACTTGCCCATCTTAATGCTTTACAAGAAGAGCTGTAAGGTCCTCACTTATTCCTACCTATCTTTGTTCTGACCACTTGACTTTTAAACAAGGTTTCTTTTGAAAAATGTTTTTGCTGCAGTACTGGTCTTTTTTCATAAGTCAATGAGCATGAAGAATAGGTGAAACTGAAGGAGATGGCATACAGGAAAAGGAAACAGAACCCTAGATTAATGACTGTAGAATGTAGACTTCTCATATGGTGCACATACTCTACTACTAAGCTGCCTTTCTGAATATTATTTCTGATGCGATTCTGATTTATGGTCCTTGAATGCATGCCATTTTCTGTTGTCACTACCTGCCGTTTCAGGAAGAGTGAATACTGCAAGTCAATGACTCAGTGCAATCTGCTGGATTTTCTTAGAAACATTTTTAAACTATTTTTGAATAATTAACTGTGCTTACTGTATTGTTTGATAACTAGGATCAGTTGGAATATATGTTTGATTGAACAGAAATAATTTCTGTAATGTGCAAGACGACATTTGTTGTGAATGAGTGGACAATCTCAGAGACAAACTCTTATAGCAAGTAAGCAAGCATGTCGAAGCATGTAGTGACAGAGAGCAAACAATTGCTATATATATATATATATATATATATACATATATATATATATATATATATATATATATATATATATATATATATATATATATATATATATATATATATATATATATATAATGTATATAGACAGACAGAGAGAGAGAGTGAGATGGAGAGAGAGAGGGGAGTGGTGGAGTGGGCTTTCTACCACCGACTCAAGATGTACAAAATTTAACTTCTGGATCAAGATAAAATACAGTGCAGTCCCACACAAAGCACTGACTGGACATGCATAAAAATAACATAGAACTTGTTTAATGTTCTTCATCTGGTGCTTGTGAAATCCCCACACCCCTTCATGAGCACATGCCCAGGACCACATTGGGCAACTGCCTATAAGGACAATATAAAAGAAACATCACTATACTTGGACTATTATACATTATACATTACTCTAGTATGTATAATTTTGACCTTACATTTATAAAAAAAATTGCTTTGCTCATAATGTTTTGAAATCCATCTTGTATCATCATTCTACTGTGAAAATGCATTAGTAAATGACCCAAGCTAAAGTTCTGATCGACACCGGTCAGCCAAGAATACCAGAACACAGTATTCCTGCACTTTTATATCCATGAGGAATATTAGGAACACCTTCTGTCTGATGGGAGTTGAGCTACTACAGTCCACCATGCTCTCACTTAAACTCTGCATTGTTTTGTCTTGCTGCCTGCTTCATTACTGGGGTAGCTGTATTTACATGGGTACTTAGATCCAAGTGCAAAGTGTTAGAAACAGTCTCTTAATTAAATCAAATGCATTGTTGCACTCTTGTCTAAATGTTCTCCCAACAGACAGTAAAGGGCAACTTGTGCCCCAGTGCAAAGGAAATTAGGTGCATTAACAAGTCAATGAGGAATTCATGTGTGTATAATTTCACAGTGAGCACATCTGACCTTTGTTAATGATGCCACTCAAAACTCTGCAGGTGGTGTTTCTGAAATAAACTCCTGGGGGATCCTACGTGCATCGCTGGAGCTGCGCGCCCTCCTCCTGACGCACGGAGGAGGAGAAAGGAAGAAAACACATTCTATTACAAAGTGAAAACAAACAGAGAGCATTGTCCATCAAAACTCAGCAGGTGTTTGCTTTATTTTTTATTTTTTATCGCCGTTGTCTTCTTCCCCTTTGAAGCATCAAAACAGAAATTATGTGGGGGCAAATTCCTGTGAGGCATGTTTTCATTTGAGAGTGCTCATCTGTGAATGCATGTTTATTTTTTTATTCCTCTCAGCAGAAGACAGAGAGAAAGGAAGCGCGTGAGAGAAAGATGAAGAGTGGGTGAGGGGTGGAAGTGCTTAACTCATTCACAGGCTGGCTTTCTTCTCCTGCAGAGAGAAACAAGAAACAAAGAGAGTGCATGCCCAGGGTCCTCCATTCACAGTTGCTTAAATTCACTCCTGCGCTTTTGCTCAGGAGTGCTTTGCTCATCTTGAGATCCACCTCCAGCCCATACTTGTCAAGTTTTGGACTTGAGAATATGGGAAATATTTATCCGCCGGGCCTGCGTCCTGGGTGTTGTGAAGGGTTTTTTAATGTTAATTTTTCTGTTAATATTGTATTTTACACACTGTATAAAAATTGCAAATGTACTTTGTTGCATTGTCAATAAACAATTGACAATGAATATATTGTTTATAAACATAATAAGAAAATATATTTTTTCCGTAGCCCTCACCCTCTTCTGTAGGAAAGCATTTATTTAGTTAAGCTTTTAATGATCTGATAATATTGGCACAATATTTCAAATATTACCTACTTGGTAGATTTGGGAAATATCTAAATTCTTACTGTATGTTTTGCATAATTATGCTTTTCTGTATACTTGTTCATGACATAATAGATTATAGTTGGTATGCTAATGCTATTCAGAAAGAAAAAACTTAAACAAAAACTATAGGGTTTGAATGACTGGCAGAATGTTCTGTTCGCGGTTTGAGCATCTCAAATTGTAGTTTTTGAGCTAGAGCAGATTAAAGATTGTCAAGCTTGTGAAAAATTGGGTGGACTAGCCCTTTAGCCATTTATTGAACCAAAAGAGTATAGGGTAAGAGTATAAGGCTTTCTCTGTGAAGGCATCATGATCAAATTAATTGCACGGCGCTTTGGACAAGTTTACAAAAACATCTCTATACAGTGTGCAGGGCAGAAGGAACTTCCGGGTCAGACCCCTTGTCAAAAATTGTGAAACCATGGATTATTTAGGAAATGGCTCCCTCTTCAGTTCCGGAGTGCAATGGTGCCATTTCCAAATATGGTGTAGGATTTATATCTGATCTGTCCTCACCCCTTTCTGTTTGCTGCAGCAAGGTCTTTCTCAGTCAATCAGCGAACAGAAAGAGAAGTGTTCTGTTTTAGAGTCAGTCTGTAGTTTTGGCAATGGTAGAGGAGGATGATAGCTCTAAGCCTAAGGCCTCTCGCATTGATTACCTCTTCTTAAGGGACTGCACCCTAACTGATGCGAGATTGTCAAAGGCTTTCTTTTCCAATCACCTCCTCCTGTCTTGCATCCTTTCACTTCCTTCAGGTGCGACGACCGGGAGAGGTCTGGAAACTCAACCGCTCCATGCTGGAGGACCAGGTTCTGATCAGCCAGTACTGGGATCGGTACCGTGAGTGGCAGACCCTCCAAGACCTGTATGAAACACGAGCACAGTGGTGGAAGATGGTGAAAGGTAGGACCCAGACTTTGTTCCAACAAGCAGGGAAAAATAAAACGACTAAAGAACAGAGACGCATATTGGGGCTGCAAAAACGACTAAAGAGATATCACATTTTAAACTAACAGGGCATGGATTCTAATAAAGAAATAAGAGAAGTAAAAAAATCAAATGAGAAATTTAGCAGAGATAAAGAGTAAGGGGGTGATTTTAAGAAGTACAGAAAGAGAAATAGAAGAAGGTGAAAAATGTACAAGATAGTTTTTTAAGAAAATAGTAAATAATACAAGTTTTATCTCTGAACTGAAGACAGAAAAGGGAAAAATAGTAACAGAATAAATGAAAAAAGTGATCGAAACATTTTATAGTGAATTATATACACAAAAAAACAGTCAAAGAAAATATAAAAGAAACTTTGGAATTCCTTGAAAAAAGTATAAAAGAAACTAGTTTTTTAGAGCAGGATTTTACCCTTTTAGAGCTTTATCATTCACTGAAGAGTTTTTAAACAGGAAAATCTCCAGGCTCAGACAGACTCCCTCTAGAATTTTATTTAATATTTTGGGATATTTTAGCACCTGATTTACTTGTGTTTACTGATTTTAGCAAATTAGACAAACTCCCAGATAGATTTAGAACAGGTATATTTACACTTTTATATAAAGACAAAGATAAGAAAGATCTTAAAACTGGCGACCTATCACTCTTTTAAACGTGGATTGCAAACTTTTTAGTAAACAGCGCCATGTGTTGGGGATTTAATCCACCCGGGTCAAGCCTTCACAGCGCTGGGAAGGAAGACCAAGGACAGCCTCATACTGATCCGAGACACCATGTTTGTGAGAGATAGAAACATTTGGCTGCTAGTCCTAAATTTTGATTTTGAGAAAGCTTTCGATCGGGTCTCGCACCAGTACCTTTTCCAGGTACTGCAAAAAATTGGTTTTCCTGGGAGGTTCATGGGTGGGACTGCTGTACCCAGACATCACCAGCAGATTTCTGGTTAATGGGTTTCTGACAAAAGCAGTGAAAGTGAACTGTGGTGTCTGTCGGGATTGTCTGTTATCTGTTCTTCTCTATGTGACCTGCATCGAGCCACTTGCGCAGATCTTGAGAAGGGACCCACAGATTTCAGGTGTAAATATACCAGCGAGTGGGAGCAGGACCTGTAGCTGTTTTTAGGAAGTCATTACACAAGTATTCAACAAGCCATGGACATTTCCAGTAATAAAAAGACCAATGCAATGACCAGATTCTGGCTTGGATCCTATCTGAGGAAACTAAAACTGACTTTGACTGTGATTTTAGAACCCCTGTAGCTTTTAACCTCCCCCGGCATATGCTTTTATACAGCAGAATTTCTAAGAAATTCTTAGAACGTTTTAAACTGGAAGAAGAAGAGATCAGGATTTTAACCAACCATCATTTTATTTCTGTTGTGCAGGACCGGGAATCAATGACTCCAGTGCGCGGCCTCCTGTACGGAGATGCCACCACAGTTTGGCGCAACGTGAGCCATCCCGTCCTTCCAAACAAACTCCAGGACCTGTCATGGATGGTGCCTGATGGGATCCTCCCGGTCAGAGCCGTTATCCACTCCCACTGCATGTCACCAACGTCCATCTGCCCTTGACCCGGTTGTGGCGCCACGCGCCGGAGTCGGTGAGGCCCCTGCTGTGGGAGAGCAGCGCTGCTGTGGACCTTTGGGCAAAGGCCGACTTCTTGCAATTCCCATACTTCCAGCAAGGGAGGTCCTTCATGGACAGCTGTAAGGGGTGCTGTAGGGGTGAGCCACCGGAAACTAGCGGAAAAAAACTTTGCAGAGATGTGGTTCACCCTAGCCACCATCAAAGACGCCATATGTGTCATGAAATGCGGGTGTGGTGGAGGTGAGAGAACGCTGTGGACCAGGAGATGAAGATGAGTGGAGATATAATCATAAATACAGCTCGATACAGTCCCAACACAGGCAGCACAGTGAGCGGAGAATAATGCTAACACTGGTAGCAACTGACAGAGACTGAAAACGAGAGCTGCAGCCGACACAGGACTTCACAGTTCAACTGTGACAACTAAACGACTGCGACAACATACGACCACATTAGACACATACGACATCTGACTAAGCCAAGGATCCGACAACAGACAGAGACAACGGGTAGACTTAAATACGCTGGGATAATCACGGGAACGAGACACACCTGGGAACAATCAACGGGGAAGACATGACAGCACAAAGACTCACAAGAAACAGAAGCTAAAATAAACACACAGAGAACTCAAATCACCACAGCACCTCCCCTCCCCCCGCCCTCAAGGGTAAATAAGTAAATTCTTTTAGCATCTTGTAAATTTAACTTCACAGCATTTAAGTTAAACATACTTATGCCTAAATGTTGGATTTACTTAAGTGAATTTATTTGTCTTTACTTAAATTATTATGTTGAAAGTAAATGTGTAACATTTAATTAACAAGGTTTAGTGGTAACAGTTGACATAACTTTTTTTCCCCAAAAACCTGTTTATTGTCTTTTATATTTCAAAAACAGACAGACAAGTAACTCACAAATGCACAAAACACCAGGCAAAACCAAAATAAAACACATGAACAACTTAAACCTTCAAGGTGACAAACATAAGTTGATTGCAGTGAGACAGAGTACTTTAAGTTTGTTATCTCAAGGATGTATGTTGAGACTTAGTCCAAGAGATTTAATTGCAGTCCACAAGATAGGTGTAAGGTGATGGCCTTGGCCTCCCTGGATTTAGGCATGCAGACATCAGTGGCTCAGTTTTGTACATTATTCGAGCAAATGAGTATATTTGGAGTTAACATGAAGATAACAGACTTATAGCCACTATAAGAGTAAAAACAAAAGCAAAATTAGCTAGAATACGTTCAGTCATTCATCATTATGAGTATTTATATTTTCCAAGAATAGCAAAAACTTTTCCCATATATTTTTGAACACAAAATATTTACCCTTAATCATAAAGGTGAGTTTCTCCAAGGCATGAGAGTTACTTGACATAACTTTAAGCAAATTCAACATTTAATTTCTTATTGTGTAGGATTGTCAAATAAAGAAAGTTTGTGCTATCCGTTTGTATTCTATGACAGCATATTAGCACTACTAATTAAAAAATAAAAAAATAAAAATTTCAAGAAAAAAGCCATAACATTATGAGAATAAAGTTGTAATATTGTGACTATGCTTTTGTTTTCATATCCCATTGGAAAAAGCCTACCAAATAATCTTATTTTCAACAGCCTACAGGGGCCATCAACTTTTCATGAAAGTGTCATGAATTGTGGTGTGAGGTGGTGAGGCAGATACAGATGACCCAGGTTGGAGTGAATAAAAGAAATGATGATTTTAATGAAGATGTCAGCAACAAAATCCAAAATCCAGGCAGCACAGATAGAGCGGAAGGTTAAGAGCTTTCATTCTGGTGGCAGCTGGTGACAATAAAACCACTGACGGCAGAACAGACGTAAGACCAGAAAGATATGACAAGGACCCAACAAAGACACAGAAACCTAAAATAAACACACAAAAACTCAAATCACCACAGTAAGCAATAGAAAAGTTAATCAAAGGATGAATGACAGATAAGTTGTTTTTTTTCTGGTGCTTGTACGCCCCTCCTGCCCAACCCTTCAGTACCTAAACCACACACACCTCTGCCTGCCCTAACTGGTGTCACCCTGAGAAACTGCCCATATCGAAAAGCGGTGAAGCTAAAAAATGGGAAAATTACTTCATTGTACTGACAAAAACTGCTGAAACTAGTATATTTTAAATCACTTTTAAATTTAAAGACATTTCTCTGTTGCTGTCCCGGTGTGAAAAAACATTGACTTTGCACTGAAAGTAACAAAATGTGTTTAGTTCAAGAGGTATACATTTTTTACAAGGCACTTAAAAGCGGAAATTAAAAGGACACCAGGTGTCCTTTCAAGGTCAAAACGGTGCACAATTCTCATTTGAGAGACCTGAAATAAAGCATATTGATTACAGGACTGATGACCCACCATCTGTAAATACGGCAATCTACCAAATTAAGAGAGCCTCCAAATGCATCATGTGGATCCAAACACCTGGATTCACTCACAGAAACCAAAAACATTGGCCTCAGTCAAGCTGAAAGCTTTCCAGAGAGTCTATGATTTGTAATCCCTGAGATCTGGTGTTTCAGCCCAAGTGTGGGAAATAACACAGGCTGTGGTTTAAACATGTCATGTTTAAACCATGTCACTTTCCTTGGTTCATCTGTGTGTACGTGTGTATTTATATGGATAATAGATATTATTCATTATTGTAAACTGATGAGTCTATAGGGCAGCCATAGATTCAGCTTATTCATTCTTTGGTAAATTATTATTATCGATAGGTTCCACTGATTACATGCGTACACATATGAATGGACAGGAATAGGTCAAAAGGTGCTGCATAAACTCTGACCCTCACCAATCTGATTTTGATTAGGTTGCAGCCTCAGGATGCTGAAACCATGAGCATACTGGTGTGATGTTTGGCCTGACAAAGCCGCTGCGCTGTGGAGTACAATCTGTCATTTTCAATGGCTGAACTCTTCAGCCCCAGTGCTTAGCCCTGCAGAGACTGCTGCTGGCTCACCTTAACCCTGTGCATGCGAGGACTGAGGCAAATGTGGAGGACTGTGACAAATGATACAAGTTTTATGTGTGTGGGGTCGGTTGGACCCCATTTGTAAACACAAGGGTTAAGGTAATCAATTAAGAGCCTTCATGAAGTCAATGTAGGTTGCGCAAACTACAATGCGATGTACAGATCACATGTTTTGATTTCTGCGACTCGTCCAACACAATTGAGCAGTCACTGTGATGCTGGCAGCTGTGAGAAACCCAACCGACTGGATTATTGACCACTTTACCTCTGGAGAGTGTGGTCAGCTCCGCAGGAAACCAGACATTCACTGTTTTTCATCACTGTGTCCATCTCAAACTTACTGTACATCGCAGGAAAAATATAATTTTCTGCAGTTTTCACTAGCAGTCAGCAGGTAGACAATAGGGAATGGGAATCCTCAATCTAATATTTTGCAACAGTGGCTAGCACTATCAGGACAAAAAAGCCTGAATAAACTGATTGGAAGAGTTTTATCTGCTAATTATGATTTTCTCCCTGTTTATTAATTTAAAGCATTAATAATGATAAATACATTTTAAAATACAATTACTGTGTGCAGTTTAGTGATACAAACCTCACTTCTTCATGAGACTGCTGTTCTAAAGAAGTGCATTACAAATAGGATTGCTTTTCAAGAGCAGCATTTGTTTGTCAGGTTTTAATTACTGTGACAGTCCTGCAGTTACCTAAAAAGATGTCGAATATTTCTTCTTGTCACTTTGATTGTTATCATAATAGTAAGTCTATATCGCCCACCTTGTATCTCGTATTCATGTACAAGCTTCTCTGTGTAAGAGAATGTCTGATATTCACCTTCAAGCATGACAACAACCCTAAATATACAGTCAGATTCATATATTATAATGTTATGTTTGACTAGGACATATGTTACAATGTCCTAGTCAAAATTATGACTTAAATCTACTTGACAACATATGGCAAGTCTTAAAGATTGCTATTTAAAGACACTGTCAATAAAGTTCAAGCCCTTTTGCTAAGAATAATAAGCATATCAAACTTTAAGAATTCAGCAATTAATACAATACCAATCTAACATCAAAGATTGCATGATGTGTCATAATTTTCAGGTCAACATTTAAGCCAGTCAGATGTCTGCTCACAGGGTGAGGACCAGGAGGTTCCTGTCACCGTGTGGAAATGCTGGTGAAGAGTAACTGAGACGCCTGGTTGTACAAACTGCAGCCACCTAACTCTCTGCAGCTGCATGATGTCAGCATGAGTAATGATCCAAAGTCAAGCCAAGTTCTTTGGCTGACTGGGAATCGGATAGATACAAGTTTGGATGTGGTTTCATGAACCTATAATGCTTTTTGTGACAGACTCATTTACCTATAATTCTCCAGGAGTAAAAGGCAAGAATTATTGGCCAAATAGGAGAAGCACAAATCAAGTCTGCAGTAAAACCTCAAAGGGCAGTATTATGTGTTTTCCAGGCACATAAAGCCATTTTATAGCACAATCAAGTAACCCTACTACCTCCAGTTGTTATAAAAATGCTGTATATATATCAATCAAATATGATTTAAAAGAAACTTGACTTCATAATTTAATCCCTTGAAATTGGGCACCTGCCTCTTTTAAATCTCATACTCCTTCTGAAACTCCACCTTCAGAAAGTCGTTACAACTATTAACCCTTTATCTTTTTTTATCGCCATTTCCCTGAGAAGTAGCTTCTATAATGAGGTCAGCAGATGTGCAGGTTCACTGGGTGTTTGCTAATTGCTGTTATCTTTCACTCATATTTTTATATTAGCAAGATTTTCTTCTTTTCAGAGAAGGTTCCTACTTTAATCTTCTCAACATGTTGCAAGGTAAATAAATCAAATTTTTCTTAAGAGTGCCATTTTATACCATTTTAGATAAGTATGTTACCTTCTGTTTTCAAAATGCTTCATTTATTATATGACAAAAGAAATTTTAATTTGTAATTTAATGCCTTAAAATTGGGCCTCTATCTTGTCTTTGGCTCAAGCAGCCTTTATTTCAGAGTGGTTAGATAGTAAGTAATGAAAGGAGGGAAGACATGCGGCAAAGGCCATCAGGTTGGGACTTGAACCTGTGATGTCCATGTTGAAGACTAAGGCCTCCATACATCAGCTGTGCTTTACCCTTGCGCCACCAGAGCACCCCAGGGGCCTTTGTCTCTTTAAGAAACTCCTGCTTTTTCTGAAACTCCACCTCAAGGAAGTCATCACAACATCACTCCTCAACAACATTTTTACCAGTGTTTCACAGAGAAGAAGTAACTTCTATAAAGAGCTCAGCAGACGTGCAGTTCTACCATGTGTTTGTTAATTGCTGCTGGCTAGTCTGAATGAGCTGTGTGTGGGAGGGCTGCTCTGTGAGGAAGAAGGTTGGAAACTGCAGCTCCAAGGAGGAACTTCATGCTTGAAGGTAGGGCTAGGTCTACCCCAGGCATTGCACTGCGGAATGGTTACCATGGAGATTAAAGGATTTCTCAAACAGGCATGAAAGATTCAAAGTATGTTTTTGATAAGGGAATAATATAACATGATGTAAAGCTCAAAGACATAAATTGGGAATATTACTGGGCCTTAAAAGACTGCATCCATTGGTACATGTGTAATGCTTCCATGTGTAATGCTGCCATTACACATGTACCAGCTTTCATGTGCAAACTGTTAAAACTGAGGTAGTGAAATTGTCAGATATTTAAGCAACAGGCTAGTAAATGACAAGCAAGGAGTGACTTTTTTGGTCTTTATTATGTATTATGTTTAAAAGTTAAAGCGTGAGATTGGGTTGTGCGTTTATACGTTGAACATTCTCAGCTTGCAGGCCTTTTGCTCTGAGGCTCTTTGTGGAATCTGCCTCAGATTCATAGAAACTCGCTGCTGCTTAGCGAGTTGAAGGAGCTGCTTCTTTACACACACACACATACACACACACTGATACACACACACATATACAGCACATGCACAAAGGCTCAAGCTCTGCCAGCATTTTGTGGGATAATCTACCTTCCTGAAGGTTTGCTAAAGCACCCCTCCCATCTTCTCCTCCTCTTACCCCTTCTTATCAGCCCCCTGTAAGGAGTATGTGGTTTCCTGTCAGCTTCTGGTAGCAGTGAACGGCCTCTCCAAACAGGAACACGCGTGAAAACATTCCAACGCTAAAGGAAACTGTGTCCTCAAATGTCCCCCGTTCCTTCCTCATATACCTACTTGTCCCCCCCCCACAGTGTTCCTCCAGACATGTCCACACGTCTCATACTGCTCGTTCTGGAGTTTCACTATGGCAAGACAGGGCACAGCAATCAATGAGCATGGAGATAAAGATGGTTGTTGGTCTGCCTGAAGAGCATGTCGGAGATGAGAAGTAATGGTATGAAGCAGAGTATGTGTCTATGACTCTAAGCCAGGGATAGTCTAGTTTGATTTGGGACCAAAATTGCAACATTTGTTACATTTTCAGCTGGTGCAGTTCACTTTCATATTTTGAAAAACCTGTTTCCTCCCCTTGCCTGTGGTGGCACTACACCATGAACCACTGAAGGACATGCCACAAAAGCCTCTGAAGAAGACACTGGGAGTAACTTCCTTCCTCACAAAATGTGAACAAATATTGAGAGGTGTCAGATTTTCAGTCTTGTGTTCTTTCATAAAAGAACACAAAATATTTCTTCCAATAGGGAGAAATATTTTGGTTGAAGTGGGTGGAGCTCCACTAGGGTTGCTAGGTGGGGGATAGTGTTCGCCAATTGTGATGTCAGTGTTTAAGGGATTTTGAAACGGTATGTTTGTGTTTCTAACCTGATAGAATGTGGAAAAGTTCAAGGCAAATACACCTTTCACAAGGCAATGTTTTTCTTGAAGAGAAGTTAAAAACTACGATCATCAGAATGTCTGTTCTCCAGAGCAGAAGTGGAAACACTTCCCTTCTGGGTGCTTGTTCACCCTACTATTCTTTAAGTTGTTGGAGAGCTTGTTCGAACTGTACAAGGTTGTATGGAGAGCCGAGTCAGAAGTGGCTGTTCAAAGCAAGCATGGCAGCAAAGAGCTGTTTGAGGGTCTGTTTGAAGAGTAAATTTGTTTAATGTCACATGAGATTGATCTCTGAAACCAGACAGAAGGTGTGGATAAAAAAGGAACACGGGCAGAAAAAAAGCAAGCTAATTATATGAAGGCAACAACTCCCAAAGCAGGCAGAGGCAGCGTCCCGTGGACGTTTTCTGGCGGTTGAAAGAGGGAGGTCATGTAGATCTACATGGAAACGTAGAGGACTCTGGACGCTGTCACGATAACGCCGACTGCATAAAGTCAACAAACAATTGGTTTCATGTCAGCATGCATGCCCCAACATAAGGCTTTAAAACCGGGTCAATCTCTGCAGGTTTCTCTCCTGGCGTGTCAGGGAGTTCTGTGAAATGTGTTTAATAACAACTTATTTTCTTTCAAAGAGTGCCAAATAGATAAAGGTAGAGCAAGATGTCTTCACTAGTCTTCTGCATTTTTAGTGTTCTAATCTTCCACTCATTCAACTTATCTCTTTAGTTGGCTGATTCTGGAAAGCGGAGAGAATAGGGACCAGGCCGAGATGAGGAAAAAATTATTTTTCCTCTATTTTTCCTGGGTACGGCAGCGTTTTCCAGACTATGACATGCTGCAGCATCTTTCTGAGCTCCCACATAAATGATTCAGTAGCATATTGAAATTACACAGCGTGCTCCTCTGTTTAAATTGCAGAGCTGCTCACTGCTCAAGTACTTGAGAAAAGAGGGCCTTTAGAAAATGGAACAGACTTTGCTTTATTAAATTTAATTGCCAGACTGTTTGCTGCTTGAGCGTAAGTGATGATGTCCTTGTGCAGATTTTTTAATTCTTGCTGTGGTTAGCCTATGAAAACCTATAAGAATACAGTTGACTGAAACTAACTTTTTGGATATGGCCATGTAATATTCTGTGCAGGGATTTGGGAAAAAAAAAAGATTTAAAAAAACAACTAGAAGCAGACATCCTTCAGGAATACCTCACTTGAGCTTATAAAAGTTTAATTCTGGAGAATGTTTTTTTTTTTTTGCTGTTTTAAAGTTTTCTTCTTACATTCACTATGAAATCTCATCATCTCCAATAACTGAACTTGGCACAATTTAATTTATTCCCCTTAAATTTACGGTGACAGGTTTCAGTGTGGAAACACTTTTTTTCTCATCACATGATCATCAACTGGAGGTTGATACTGGAGCAAACCACGAAAACTACAGGAAGTAGAAGGAGGATCATGGCACAGCATGTCTTTTAAAGACTTATGGCATCTCTCATTTAATGGAAACACCACAATTGTAAAAGTATATTTTTAGCAAAATATTGACAAAGTTTTGCACATATTTGTAATGACATAGGCGAGTAACGAAAATTGCGTCATCTTGTTTGTAGGGAGTCGTCCACCACCTTTTCTTAACACCAGGTCCGGATTAAACTATTTCACGCAAAGCTCTCTGCAATGTCTTGTGTGATTGGTCAGATTTTTGTGGCCATGTCTTATGCAGTAATGTTGATATTTCACTTCCACTACTGTTTTTGCATTTGCAGGCAACATGAACACTTTTGAGTAGAGTTTATCAGATGCAGTAAAGAATAACTTACATTTGTACAATTCTTCACTAAATGCCTACAAAGATTGTCAAATAACTGTAAAGCCCTGGATGAAAATTGGACAGACATGCACTCCCCAAACCGCAACTTTATAAAGCAAGAGGAAAAAGAAAGCAATTGTTGAAAGAAATCCATAAGATGTCCCATTTCCAGTTTGCCACAACTCGTATTGTGAACACAAGGAAAGAAGTACATGCAAAACACTATGTGCGGGTGGAAAAAACCGCCTTGATCACTCTAATTCGCATGGTAAAATATGGTGGTGGCAACATTTATGCTGTGGCAATGCCTTTTTTTTTATCAGGGTCAGAGCTGGTGGGGAGATTGAAAGAGCTAAATACAGGGCAAACCTGGATGAAAATGTCTCAGTTCTTGGGTTGTTGTGACTCTTTTTCCTTCCTGCTTGGCACCATGGTGTGTACATGGGGTTCTCCTACTGGATTCTGCTTCACACCTGAGAGTCATTCTGCATACCTCGGTTACAACCGAGGTATGCAGAAAAGGATCTCTGAACGCACAACATGTTGAACCTTGAGGTGGATGGGCTACAGCAGCAGAAGACCACACCAGGTGCCAATGCTGTCAGGGAAGAACAGGAAACTGAGGCTACAATTCACACAGGCTCACCAAAATTGGACAATAGAATATTGGAAAAACGTTGCCTGTTCTGATGAGTCTCGATTTCTGCTGCGACATTCGGATGGTAGGGTCAGAATTTGGCATCAACAAAATGAAAGCATGGATCCATCCTGCGTTGTATCCATGGTTCAGACTAGTGGTGGTGCAGTGGTGAGGGGATATTTTCCTGGCACACTTTGGGCCCATTAGTACTAATTGAGCATCGTATCAATGCCACCTGAGTAGTGTTGCTGAGCATGTCCATCCCTTTATGACCATAGTGTACCCATCTTTTGATGGCTATTTCCAGCAGGATAACGTGCCATGTCATAAAGCATGAATCATCTCAGACTGTTTTCTTGAACACAAGCTCACTGAACTCAAATGGCCTCCACAATCACTAGGGGCCTCATGTATAAAGCATGCGTGCGCACAAACAATGTGCAGTGCCATATTTTACACGCAAGTTGGCATGTATAAAAATTAACTTTGCGTCAAAGTTTGCGTAAATATACGTACACTGTATCGCTGGCATGAAAATGTGCGGCAGCAACGCAAACTTTTTCTGTGAACAACTACAACTACAAAGCGTCAAAATTCACCTAAATACACTGAAATCTGACAACATCCAGTTATTTAGACAAAGAAGCCTTGGTAACACTTTATTTGAAGGGGTGTGCATAAAACTGACATGATACTGTCATAAACATGACATAACACCTGTCATGAACATAAAGAATTCTTTATGAATGTTTATGACAGTTGTCATGATGCAAAGTTGCTTTAAAACACGTGTCAAACTCAAGGCCCGCGGGCCACATGTGGCCCGCCATGTCATTTTATGTGGCCCGCCCCAGCATTTTATAGGCCGATGATTGACTTAAAATAGGTTTTGAGCACGAATTGAAAACTACATCTCCCATAATACATTCCGATTGTTACCAGCCAACATTACGGCTTCTCGCCACTAGAGAGCAGCAGAGTCACCTCAAGCTGCTTATTGATTTTCCCAGCGAATGGGCTCTTTGCACCTACAGCGTTGACATCACATCTCCAGGAGCTAATGCGGCTCACTTGTTTCCGCTTTGAGTTACCATGACTGGTAGAAAACACTAAGTCGTATTTCAGATGCAAAAAACGCAATACTATGAACATTGCTGTCTTCCTAACATAATGGGCTTTTAAGTTTTCATTCATTTCCAAGCGATCTAGAATAAGCTAAGGTTAATGTTAACCACAATGTTTAAGTAAAACTCACCTTCGTATCAGTGAATGTATAACGAGGCGTACATCTAAAACCTTTCTCCAGCTTACTTATTGGGGCTTCGGATCGATGTACAAACCTTGGCCAAGCCCTGCAAGCACCTAGTGTAAAAGGCCATTTTCAATAGATCGGAAACAATCGAGCCGCTTTTCCCAGAACGCGGAAGCGGAGGTGCAAAGAGTCCATAAAACTGAGACATCGACAAGCTAACATCAAAACATCCAAGAAAAGAAACATCGATTTACAAGTAAGACTGTGAATGAAGATGTGTGAGTTGGTGTCAGGGCAGCACACGCGCTAGACGTTATCTTGACCGACAACATAAAGAAAAAAATCTGTCATGAACTACTTTTATCCGTGAAATTACAATCATAGTAACATCGGCTATTTAGCTGCATTTTATGCGGTTTAGTTAATATTCACCGTGAATCCAGATCCTATCACAAATTAAGCTGTATTTTTCTCCGTAGTGACAAAAACCACTGACTGAGGCCCCAATAACTTTTAATAAATTAAATTAAGCGACTTCACTTAAATTAGCATCACTTCACCCGCTGGGGTCTGAACGCACTTTCTCCTGGTTCCCATCTGCAGAAAAATCTGCGCTAATTCGTTGGATCTGTCTGATCCAAACAGATCAACTGAACTCTGTGAGTGTTTTACCCTGCGCAGTCCGGTGTGCGCTTTTACCAGGATTTTGTTTTGTTTGTTGTTTTTTTTTGCGTGGTTTCGCTTTTCCGAAACGGCAGTGGCGCAACTACACATTATTCAGGTGGATGCGAAAACATAAATTTTTATACATTAATGCTAGGGGTGCCCAAGTCTAGTTTTCCAGAGCTTCCATCTGCAACTTTAGATGGTTCCTTCTCTAACACACCTGGACCATTGACTCATTATAAGCCAGAACTGAATGAGGGAAGTCAACCTTTTGTCTGGGGTGTGTTTTAGCAGGGATGCACTCCTGATTTGTACCGTCAATGTGGCCCCTTGAGGGTGGCCAATATGCTGAAGTGGCCCTCGGTGAAATTGAGTTTGACACCCCTGCTCTAAAAGTTGCATTAAAAGTCCATTAAATGTGCCAACTTTGCATGATTTTGTAAATTATGATAATTTAATGCAAAATTGGCATTTTTAATGGACTTTCAATGCAACTTTTAGAGCATCTTTGCATTGTCATTATTTACCAAATGACACTTCATGACAACTGTCATAAACATTCATAAAGACAGATTGTGCTGTGGTGGCGCAGGGGTTAAGCACAACCCATGTATGGAGGCCTTAGTCCTCGACACAGCTGTCGCAGGTTCGATTCCCGGCCTGGCGACCTTTGCGGCATGTCTTCCCTCTTCTCTCATTACCCACCTTCCTGTCAATTAACTATCAAATAAAGGTCACTAGAGCCTAAAAAATATAAAGGCTTCTTTATGCTCATGACAGGTGTTATGTCATTTTTATGACAGTGTCATGTCAATCTTATGCACACCCCTTCAAATAAAGTATTACAGAAGCATCAAACCTGATGTTATTTTCATGATTTTAATATTTTATTTTTTAAACGTAACGATGAAACTGAACCATTTTTCCTCAGATAATAACATAACACGCAGACAAAATAAAGGAAATAAAAAAAAAGGATGTGAAAACTTCACTCGAATGTAAATAATACTTTTCCTCAGTTTTTGTCTCACAAAGATGTAACGCATTGGTCTGTGCGCCAGAGCGCATGAAATGCATCTATGGGGTAATTTAATTCTCACAAAAAAATGTCAATGGAAGGGTTCAGAGGGAGATTGATCAGAGAACATATTGATCTGCTGGCAAATGTTGATAATGGTTTATTAGCGTTTAGATTGCCTGGACTGATCATCCTGGTGCTCCGAGCAGAACTTAAAGATGGAGCCGTGCAGTACTGGTACCGACTCAACTGAAATCATCCTTCAGTTGAGCTGCCACTTTGTGAATGCGGCTTTATGGACAGAAATCATCTCTATTATGTAAATGTACAACTTTTGCACATGATTCTACTATTTGGAATAAACGTCCACATTCCCACACAAAGGACTCTCTGACACTGTAATTCTTTAAATCCCTGCTGGACGCATTACTGTTCTAACAGGCATTTGCACAATCTCTTTATTTATTTGCGTAATTGTGATTTTTTTTTTTCCTTTAAAATGTATTATTTTTGTTTTTGTGAGGTGACCTTGTGCCCTGAAAGCACATTTTACATAAATTATAGAATTATTAGTAGTAGTATGGATACTTATTCTGCTACAAACAAGGACGTTGCCATGGTTACTGCTTCACGTGGTGGCAGACTTCCAGGTATTCATATAATTTACATATGTATTTATGGGTGGTCACAGGGCGGACCAGCAGCTGCGCTATATTTCCCGCAAATTAGGATTTATAAAGGAAAGGTCCACAGCCATGTGCATGCACACGGCTTTATGCATCCGATTTTTTTTGTGCGCCGTATTTTTCTAAATTTTTCCATACGCCAAGTTTTAGTGTGAAAACTGCGCACTCTTTTATGCATGAAGCCCCAGATCTCAGTCCAATAGAGCACCTTTGGGATGTGGTGGAATGAGAGATTCGAATCATGGATGTGCAGCCGACAAATCTGGAGCAACTGCATGATGCTGTCATGACAATATGGAGCAGACTGTCTATAGAATGTTTTCAGTACCTTGTTGAATCTATGTATTAAGACAGTTCTGAAGATAAAAGAGGGTCCAGCCCGGTACTAGCAAGGTGTACCTAATAAAGTGGCCCATGAGTGTATGTAATGTACAAGTTCTACACTATGAAACTTGTCAAAAATTGTCTGCGCTGTGAACAACCATTTTCCACTACAAAGAGAGAAGCGCGAAGCCAAATGAGGCGACTCTTAATGTCAATTCAAAATTTTTAAGTGTGGTCAACACGGACTCCTCCTCTGCCATTGCTAAAACTACAGGCAGACTACAATTCTAAAACAGTGCAGAAAATCAATGTCATTGTTCACAACTTCTCCTTCTGTTCACTGATTGGACCTGTATACATTCTAATAGAGGTTTCCAAGTAAACAGGAGGAGGCCTAGACTGAGCTGTGAAAAAAGATTAGAATTGAATGGAACTGTATAGGAAGGCAATGGCATAGCTAACTTTGAACTGACTTATTGCTGAAACATGCTATACAAATAAACTTGAGATAACCTGACCAAGAGTCCTACTCTGAAACCACCTCATTAGTCATGCTTGCCAGTCTGGGAATGTCCACCTACGGCAATCTGAGAACACCAGCAGTCCCTGGTCCAACTAAACTTTAATATCCAAGTAAGTACTAGGGGTTGCACCAATTAGTCGACTAGTCGACTCGTCGATTCTTTTCTCTGCACTGACTTTTTTCTGGGCCAGTCGACTAGTCGCAATTACATGACTAAACAGATTTTTCCAAAAAATGAAAGAAGGTGGACTAGGTGAGTTCGTCAGAAAGCTCAAATTGTAAAAAAATGTAAATAATTTAATAATTACAAACTGTAAATTACAGCTTAGGCTACCGTGCGCGGCGCAGTGGTTAGCGCGGCGTCCCGCATACAGAGACTTTAGCCCGCGGTAATCAGGAGTCCGACTCCCGTCCTCCATTCGCTGGGCCCAGGCCTCTCTCCGCTCTCTCTGCCCCCTTACAGTCAGGTTGTTGTCAAATAAACTAGTGCCGAAAAAAATCCTTAAAAAAAAATAAATAAATAAAAAAGACTACCGGAGTAATGTGTTACAACGCGTCATGATGTCAGGCTTTTTTATCCATCCAACTGATCAGCGTCACCCTGCGTATTGAAGCTTTTAACCTGGCAGCTTTACGCTCTTATAAAGATATGGTTTAACTACATCTGGAAACTAAGTCCAAGCTCCATCCTGAGGATCTGATAGAGGCGATCTCGGCCGCCGTCTGCATGTCGGTTCAGAGAGCCGCTGCTGAGTCAGCAGAGATCATGCTGCGCATCGGGCGGGGGAGCAGCAGGAGGTTTCGTTAAATTCAACTGTAACCAAACGGGATCCGTTCATAATAAGTTTGGTTTGTGATGTTCCAAAAGCACCATTGTGGTCAGTGTGATCATTTGACTCCTATACGAGTAACTATCCAGAGATCATCAGCATCAGCCGGTGTTTGGAAAAAAAAAAAAAAAAAAAAGTCAGACCAACGTTGTACAACGAACTTTTCTCCCTGCTCACGAAGAATGATCTGTTTATTGCTCTTTTAATTCTCCATAATAGACTTAGTAAAAGCAGGAGAAGGGGAGTGTGTGTGTGTGTGTGTGTGTGTGTGTGTGTGTGTGTGTGTGTGTCTGGGGGGGGGGGGGGGTCCATATTTGCCGTGAAAATAGCTGATAAAGTAGTTAAGGGTTTTTGCGCTTACGTCACTATGACGTCACCGCGACTAGTCGACATCGACTCGACTATTATCATGATGTAGTCGACCTTAAAAAATATGTAGTCGTTCAACCCCTAGTAAGTACACCTAAATAATACCTAAGTAATTAAAAATATATGTACCCACTTCCAAATACATCAAACACACACCTTCACTCACCATCACACTCAACTATTCTCTCTCAAACTCTCTCCTTCACTTCTCCCAAGAAACTAATCCCAGGAAGCATGGTTCTGAAACAATATCGCCAAATATATTATTTCCCAATCAAGCATGAAATATTTCATTATGTTTGAATGTATCCACATGTAGATCTACAAGTTTCAACAAACCAGAGGCTTCAAAAAGCTTGAGACTGAGGAAAATGTTTCGTACACCCAAAGCTATTAGTGAATGGTCCAGATCAAATCATATCCAGAATCCCATTGAGACTGAGTGATTTTGCAAAAAAAGACCTGGGGCCTCATGCATAAGAGAGCGCAGTTTTTACACTTTTTACACAGCATGTGGCTGTGCACCTTTCCTTTATGTGGTAGGAAGGAGGTGGAGGCAGCATCTGCTGGCGGGGTAATTGCAAGCGAGCCAATAGGACTGGAGGGCCCTCAGTATAAAAGCTGAGATAAGCTGCGGACTGACACTTGTTGTTTGCTGTTGACACGTCGGGTGCCGCACTTCCGTGTTGGGCTGTCTGTGTGCCGAGTACAGGTGAGGTTGGCTGCCTGCGCACTTACAACTGCTTGTTCATTGTAGTTATAGAGTAGTGATGGGTCCGGCAACACTGATGCGTTGGCACATGTGTCAAGTCCATAGACCAAAACTCATGTCGGTGCGCGTTTTGGTTTCAGCAAGTCACATGTCCAATACAGGAACTGTTTCAAAATGACATTAATGACCCAAGATGTGTTTATAAGCAAGTGAATCTGTGTGGGATCATTTTGATCTTATATTGGAAAATAAATGTGTTGTCATTTCGTTGTTGTTTCATCTGGTTCTTGTCAGTTTCTTCTTGAGCTATCTGAATCCAAATTCAGCTGAAATTGACTCTTAGTTTACTTTCATATTATGTTCTGCAGGTTAAGTGTCTCATATGTTTGACTAAACTGTCTTATTTAAATAAATCCACCTCCTCAATGTTGAGGCATTATGAGACCAGGCATGAGAATGAAATCCCAGATGCACCTAGGATAAACTCAGATATACAGCCATTCTACAAATTACTCAGTTGCTTTTTATAAATTATTTCATATACAGTGAAACCTTGCTATAACGCAGTTCACCTTTCAAGGTATTGCTCCTTCGCAGATTTTTTTGTGCAGTTTTTTTTTTTCCACAGTGTTCTGCATCCTGATTGACCGTATGATTGGTAAAAACAGTCTCCGCTCTTCTTCTCTACCTGAGTGCCATTAAAGTTATGGTATTTTAATACAGATTGGCCATTCAGGAGATGGAAACTGAAACTTTGAATGCCTGCTGGAAAAAAACTGTGGCAAGAGGCAGCAGAACCTGACCAGAGGCTCGTTTGACGAGATCCATCGCTCTGCCGTATACAGCTGTGAATCTTGCAAAGCAGATTGGAAGAGACGCTTTAATGACATGACTCCGGATCACATTAAGGCCCGATTAATACACACGCACATCTGCTGATCTGAAAACGGGTTAAGAAAAACAAGGGCTCGCTATAAATGTAATGTTTACTTCATTTTTTTCTACAGCAGGAGAAGTTTTGTCAAAAAAGCTTAACAAGCTAAATTTCAAAATGTAAAAACTTTTTTTTTTAAATAAAAAAATGTGTGGAGGAAAAAAAAAACAGTCCACCAGGGCCGTGCAGAGACCACTAAAAGGGCAGGTGCTCAAAAAAAAAAAAGGGCACATCTAACCGCATTCTAGAACAGAATATTAACAAAGCCACACAGCTTTCAGAGTTTAATAAACAATGATAAATTACAAAATTGTGAAATATACAATCAAAGCTATACAGAGAATACAACTATGCATATGTAAGAAAGATATTTTATTAGTAATTTCTTTCTGCAGGTCTATTTTGTTATAGGAAAGTATTGCAATATTCAAACCCGCTATTTAGCAAGATATGTAAATCAGAGCTGGTGGTTTAGTTCTGATTTACATATTTTGTCTTTACAGAATTACACTATTAAAAATATAAACAAGGCCCAACGCAACCTTTTAGTGACTGTAATCTATAAAACAGAGCTGCCTGTTTGCTGCAGTGGAGATGAAGATGGTCCATTCAGGAAAGCAGAGCTGCATCAAACTTTAAGGTGGAACTGCAGAAAAAAGAAAAAAACAAAAGCAAAAATTGAATTGTTAATATATGTCACTATGGGAAAAGCCTGCTGAATTTTGCTTACAACTTTTTTAAACATTTAAATCACACATTTGTCTCATGAAGTGAATTTTTTTTTTGCAAAACAAACTTATTTGCGCATGTCAGAAATCTTTTCTTGATATTCTAAGTTTTTGTTTGTCTCAAAGTTTTGCTTGTGATTCTCACATGACGTCATGGGCAGGACCCAAAATCGCAACAAAAGATTTCTGATGTGTGCAAATAAAAGTTTGTTTGGCAAATAACTTTTTAAGTTCACAAGACAAAAATTTGTTATTTAATTAAAAAAAAGTTTTTTAAACAAAAGAATTTGTGTTTAAAAAAGAAATCATTACAATTCCAAAAGTTTTGATTGCAATTTTATTTTACTTAACTGAGGTTAGTTTATTTTTTCCCATTGAATAATTGGGGAAAAAATTTAACTACATACTCTGCGAACCAGACCCTAAACTTAAAGTCTGGGTTGAGTTTTTTCCCCTTCATTAATGACATACATTATATCTATCATGGTAATTCAGGGTGAGTTATTTTTAATTCTAAATGAATATCCTTGTTGGACTTTTATTTAAGTGCTATTCTCTTTCAAGATACATTTACTTAACGCTAGAATAAATGCAATGTACATGCAGCAAAGGAAATTAGAAGATCGGACATATATCCATTATGGAGATGATAAGTTTTGGACGGGCGATGTGCCTCGTACACAGGGAAGAAGCTTTTTAGTTATCTAACTTTGCTAGCAAAGTCGTAGCTAGCAGCTAGCTAATAGCACAACAACAACAGCCTAATGTCTGTATGATAAAAATACTGAATCGATAGATAAGAACAGTTTTTCCTCACCTGGCTGTCTCCTCCCGCTCAGTAGTTCTTCAGAGAAAGGCAGACAGAGGCCTGTCAGTGTCTGTTGCATTTCATTACCTCTCTGCTTAAACCGCTACTCCGTGCTGAAGCAGAAACGATATTTTCAACGTTTTCCGTCATCTGACAAGTAGCAAGTCTACTCCACTTTATTCACCAAAAACGTTTTTTTATATATATAATTCACTAAAAACTGTTCTGTAATCTGGAACGTTTGCTATGCTGAGCTCCAGTTAGCCGCCTTATCTCACTGCGCGAGAGGCAACTGCTTCATGCGTCACGGGCAAAAGGTCAAAGGTAACAAGGTGACCGGAAGGCTTATTATGTTGTACAAAACAAAACCCCCAACAAAAACCAAATAATTTTAGTACATGTTATTATGTGTCAGAAGAAGGCTTTGAAAATAATAATACCAACAAAAAAAAAAAAAATTGACCAAAAGGGCACTTTGGGGCAAGGAGCAAAAGGGCAGGTGCTCAAGCACCCCCAGTCCCCCCCCTCTGCATGTGCCTGCAGTCCACAAGCATCCTCATTCCAAACACATTCACTTAAATGTTCACTTTATGGTACATATTCACATTTTTTATTGACTGTATATCAAATATATTTTAAATTTAACTTAAGATATGACATAATACAATATATAATATTCAATAAAATACAAAGACTTAAATCTTATTGTATAGACTAGGTCAGTAGTTTCCAAACTATTTCTGGGGCCCCGCTATGACTTACAAATAGCTGTCTGGTTGAATGACGTGTATGAGCGAAGGGGGGGAGGGGGCGATTTTAGAGACTCCCTGTTATACTCAGCCCCAGCTCCAGACAAACAAGAGGGGGGAATCAACTTTTGGGGGGGCAAAATGAATAGTAGCTGAACATAGACAACAACACCAGTAGCCTACAAGTTACTTGTTAACAAGTAACTTGTTGCCAAGAAGAACAAACTGGTGAGCTAACCATTCCAAGAGAACTTGTGCTTAAGGTGCTATATTGATATTAGCTAGTCATCTTTTAGCTAACATTACCTGCATCCAACAGCTTTACTCAACTCAGTCAGTTAGTTTGGGGGAAAAACTTGAAAGTTCTTTGCCTTTTGCTGGTTTGCTGCCATGATTCTAACACGCCTGCGTAGCTCTGTACAGCAGCAGCAGGTCTCCATCACTTCCACAGGCGTAAACCCAGCGCGAGTGTGGTAGCGCTCATGTTGCGTTTAAATGCGGCTCGGAAAAACAGGTTAAGACATGTTAACAACGGATTAAACAGTTTTAACTGCTGATAAAAGTGACAGAAGACACAGATATGGGAAGTGCGGAAGCCCCTACTGTATCAAATTGACAGAGGATTAACAGAGAGTTGGCCACTCTAAGGTAAAAACCCAGCGCATACAGCGTTCATGTTTTTTGGGGTTTTTTTCCATCGAGAGGACTTCTCCCCCCCCCCCCCCCCCCAATGGCATGGCGCCCCCCCACCCCCATAGGGGGCAGTTTGGGAACCTCTAGACAAGGTCATCAAATCAAATCACGGGTGTTTGTTTTGAATTTTTAATGTCCAGCAGGTGTCAGTATTCAGTGACACAGTATCGACACAGAATCGACACAGTTTTGCTATGGGTCGAAACGATACACGACACCTCACTATTATAGTGCTTTTTACCAGCAGAAACGTACTGGCGTATTTACCTCCACGTTTGATCGTGGGTGGAGTGGTTCCTGTCACAAGGGTATTCCTGGTTTGGCTGCTGGAGGGAAGTGGAACTTTGTAAACACAAAATATAATGTGTGTGTAATATAGTGTACTAGATATTTACAAAAATATATACAGACAAACACTTGAAATCTTCAATACCATGAAATCCACAGAAAAGTTCGTTTCTCCTTTCCTTATCCAAGGCAACAGTTCACAGTTCAACTCCTTGACAGAAGTAAAGAAAAGGGATCCAATTCGGTTCAGTCCAGAGAGAGAATGAGAATATGGATGTGGCTTCAGGCTTGAACACCTTCTACCACACTGGAAGGAGGAGAGGGGATGTGACAGTTCTCTTGGTATGGTTAGCTCACCAGTTTGTTCTTCTTGGCAACAGACGGGATCAGAGTCAGAATCAGGAACAGGATCAAAAACAGGAACCTGGCCTGTACAAAACAGACATGACAATAAAATAGAATTTTAATTCTATTTATAAAATGAAAATTATTCTATTAATATAATCTATACATGTACATGTTTATTTTCTTTTGACTATGGTTTATATTATAAATATAATTAAACTCGTGAGTTCTCAATATTCATTAGTATTAAATATCTTAATATTCCATTTTAGCACACATAAAATAGTATTTCACCACAGTACTTTCCATTTAAATGCTTCAATGTGACATAACATATTCAGATTAAGTTAGCATTGATTACTAGTCATGTGATAATGAAATTACACGAGAACAAAGACACTGAATGGTGTTAGTTCTAATTTGGTTTATTTTGTGCTTAAAATAGATTAACCTTATATTGCCATTTTTATCACATTTAATACATGAGTTTATGTGGCCTCTTTTTATGCACCATGATCAATACTTACCCAAGCAATCTATTGTATATAATTTGAGACATGTATTCTGCAATCTATTGAATTATCATTGTACTGCAGGCAGAAAAAAAGTTTTTATTTCTCTTTTCAAAATGTCTGCTCACATGAGATTAGTCACACGTGTTTTCCAGGAATGTCTTTGTCAATTTTAGATAACTTACAGTAAAAATAATATATACATTGTTATTCGCTTTTTAAAATTAATGCTTTATGTTTTGAGATAATGCACAATTACTTAGAAATGTATTTGTTATTACATTTAAATCATGAAATGTGTGTATAATATCTGGTGCTTCAGGTATTTAAGATGGTTTTTCACTTAACATGCTGTGACTTGTTCAGTCAGATAATGTAATGTAATATTTTTATAAAGTAATCTATGTCATACCAGCCACAAACTTTTTTTTACTCAATAATTATTAAAGGTCATTTCAAAATAAATGCTAGGTTCTTTCACAATAGTAGTTATTCTAAAACCATAGTCCTTATGGTATTTCTACTAGTTATTTATGTATATTTTAGATTTAGAAAAAGAGTAGAGGAAGAAAAGAGAGAAAGAAAATACTTTGAAAAGTCATCAACATGACAATGTATGGAAATTCAAGCTACATTGATCTGTTAGAAGATTATGAGGATTATAATGAGGACTAGACTCCCCCAACCATAGATGATAAAGAATATTCAGATACGAACAAGACTATCAGAATCAAATATCAGACCAATATGGTAGTTGAGGTCCAAACAACTACTCTAGACACAGTCCGAAATTAATCAATGAAGACCAAAGTGAAAAGCAAAGAATACAAATGGAGAAAAATGCTGTCAAGGTCAATATGTTGATGTCATTGCCAGTGTTGAGTAAGGCACAGAGAACAGGTAAAGCTGACTAGGAAAAACTACCTAAAGTGTTCCATAGTTTCTAAATATTATAGGCAACATTTGTTTTTGCGTCTAAAACTCACATTGTTGAGAGCCAAAAGTTCTAAGAAAAGCCTGCCATATCAAATGTGATTCAAAAAATATATCATAAACTAAATTATGTGGCAAAATATTGTTTTAGATTTTGCTTCAAGTCTCTATGAAGATCCTAGTTCTAACAAATACATTTTTTTGATGGGTTATGGAAATGAGGACTTTTTAAATAAATCTTTAAATTAATAAAATTAATAAAAAATAAATAAGTCTTTAAGAAAATTTATTTTTGGGAATGTAATTTCAACAACAAAAACAAAATGGTAAGTCAGGCTCATTTCTGGTGAGAGTTGGACTCTGCCAAGGCTGCCCTTTGTCACCGATGCTGTTCATTACTTTCATGGACAGAATTTCTAGGCACAGCCGAGGTGTTGAGGGGATCCGTTTTGGTGGCCTTAGCATCGCATCTCTGCTTTTTGATGTGGTCCTGTTGGCTTCATCAAGTCGTGATATGCAGCGGTTCGCAGCCAAGTGTGAAGCGGCCGGGATGAGGATCAGTGCCTCCACATCTGAGGCCATGATCTTGACCCGGAAAAGGGTAGAATGCCTTCTCCAGGTCAGGGGGCTTGTCCTGGCATCTGCAGTGAAGCGGGCACTGTACCGGTCCGTCGTGGTGAAGAGAGAGCCGAGTAGGGTTGCCACCCATCCCTTAAAATACGGAACCGTCCCGTATTTGGCTGTTAAATGTAGCATCCCATATTGAACCAATATGGGACACAATTTGTTACATATTCTACAAATGTGTATGTATAATAATAAAGAAGTGGTCCCCGAGTACTTTATATAGTAGGCTTCCCCAGTCATTGTTTCACTAACGGTGTTAGTGTTGCGATATTGTGCGCAACTGCTTTCTGGGTAATACAGACTAAACGACACGCTGCCGCCGCAGTCCTCCCCCCCCCGCCCGCTCATGAGACTAGGACGACACGCATTAGTGGGCATCCCTTATTTTGATTTCTGAAAGGTGGCAACCCTAGAGCTGAGTCAAAAAGCGAAGCTCTCGATTTACCAGTCTATCTACGTTCCCACTCTCATCTATGGTGATGAGCTTTGGGTCATGACCGAAAGAACAAGATCACGGCTGAAATGGGTTCAGCCGTGAACCCATTCAAGTGGCTGAAATGGGTTTTCTCCGCAGGTGTCTGGGCTCTCCCTTAGAAAAAGTTTGCCAGGGAAAAACTGGGGTGAGAAGCTCGGTCATCCAGGAGGGACTCAGAGTAGAGCTGTTGCTCCTTCGCGTCGAGAGAAGCCAGTTGAGCTATCTCGGGGATCTGGTCAGGATGCCTCCTGGATGCCTCCCTGGTGAGGTGTTCCGGGCACGTCCCACCGGGAGGAGGCCCCGGGGAAGACCCAGGGCACGCTGGAGGGACTATGTTTCTCGGCTGGCCTGGGAACGCCTCGGGGTTCCCTCGGAGGAGCTGGAACAAGAGGGTGGTGAGAGGGAAGTCTGGGCCTCCCTTCTTAGGCTGCTACCCCCGTGACCCGATCCCGGATAAGCAGAAGAAAATGGATGGATGGATGGATGGATGGAAATAAAATGGTAAAAGAAAACAATATATATTATCATCATAAATGGGAAAAATTACCCTGGTCACAATTGACTCAGGAGATTTTTATGCTAATGACTGCCACTCTTTTCAGATTTTGTTTTATGAAGTAGTGTACAATTTCACTCTGTAGCTATAAAATACTTTGTATTGAAATGTAAAATCTCAATTAAAATACATTGAAGTTGACAAAATGCAAAAAAAAAAAAATTATGGCTATCAAGAACAAAGCACGGTGTCGGTGTGTTTAAGCTTCAGCTGGGTGAACAGTTGGACCACTTTGTGTCGGTTAACCCTGAGAACAGAATTTTCTAAGTTCCATCTCCTAGAGTCAAATATGAAGAAAGTTAAGACTGTGCTATTTTCACTCTGCCTTCTGCAGAAAATTTGAGCAGTACCAGGCACATGTCACAAAAGCCTTCACAAATTCATCAATTTCATACAACCCGGTTGTAGATTTTGGTAGAACAGTTCACTTCCAACACACTTGGAAGTGAAAGTGAGGTTAACTAAAGGTGAATGGCAACCACAAGTTTTTGGGTCAACATGAAGACTTTGTTTTGTGCTGGGAAGAGAGAAGTGTTTGCCGACTAGCTGAAAAGCCCCTTTACCACCCCCCTTTGACTGCTGTTCAAACATCTGGTTGCTGATCATGTGACTCGTGATGTGAAAAAATTGTTTCCAATAAACCCATTTTGATCTGGCCAAGAGAACCACCTCATCCTACCACCAGAACTCTTTATTGAGATTTTACATTAAGGAAATTTATTTTAGAAATGTCAAATTACGTAAATGTATGTCCAGTGGAAACCCAGGGCCCCCCAAAATTTGGGTCCCTGCCCCCCTGTAAGGCCTTTCTAAAATCTGGCCCAAGTCCTGGTTTTGACACAACAAAAACATTGAAGACAAATTAGGCCTTCATGTCCAACATCGTCTTGGAAGAATGGTTAAATATCTCCATCAGTGCTAGCAGTCTTAAGCTACTGACACAAACCACGAGCAAGAAGATGACAGGAAGTGGATCATGTTTTTTAGTGACATATTGCGTGAACAAACTTAACGTGTGATTTTAATTGCAATTTTTATTTAATGGAAATTGCCAAATTTAGTTTTTTCAACATTATTGGAACATTAGCTGCTTTTCCATTTATCTTAAAATTACATAAGTGCTTACAAAGATGCTTACACGGATTATAAATCTAATATTATACACGCACAGTTATTGAGACTATTTTCTTCTCCATGAAGATGTCACTTAAGTTGATATGTGTGAGAAGACAGTTGTCTTATAATGCAGCGATACTGATGTTGGTGCTTAGACTGCAACAGAGGCCCGACCTGGCACCTCTCAGCACTTTAGAGAAATGTTACATCATACATGCCCATAAGCAGTATCACCTCAATCTTCATTGACCAGACTCTTCTGCAGCAGCTCTTTGTAAGAACTGGAATTCAGGTCCGCCTCGCACTTCAAACAAAGCCTCTGCTCAAGATGACCGACACAGTCAGATTGAGAGGGGTACTGAATTTTAGATAAAACAATACCCTGACAGTTACTAGCAATTTCTTTAAGCCCTCTCCAGGGAATTCAATTTTGCAGTTTTCCCCACTGGCATGAATGGGAATTCAGTCATCTTTTTTTCCATGATAAAACAAGAGTCTTTAAAGTTCTTTCACAGCAGGCCAGAAGCACCTTGTTTCATTGTGTTGCTGGAGCTTCACACCTCTTATAAATAATGAATGAGGACTAACTGTTTGCCTTGTAAAATTGTTTCCAAGTAATGTAAGCCCCATCTCAGAGGGTGCAGTCAGTGAGGGAGTAATGTATCTGCACTTCTTTCACCTTTGGACCAGCTGCTCTCAATAAATGTTTCTAAATGTCTCTTTTACTACACACCTATCTTCCCTTTACCACCTGTGATTTAAACAATATGCTCAGATTAGTTGTTCTTTCTTAGAAAATAAAAAAAAAAACATAAAATATTCAAGAGCTTTTCCAGTGAATACAAATTAACTCCATCTGGTATTTATTGTTAGCCTGATTAAAAGCTAGCCTTTTGCTCTACCGTATTTGCTTTGTCTAAATGATCTGGGCTCTTGGTTATTGAGAAACGATTGCTTCCTGGAGGTGTGGACTCTGTTGAAATTTAAGATTTTACCTAATGTTGGTAAAATTATAAATTTTTCCAACATGGCCATGGCTTATGCAATGCACCAGGACAACGCTATGTAGCTTACAGGAAAATACTCCTGCCAGTGCGGATGTGAACAAGATGGCTGTTAATGTTAGTTCAATTTTTGGAAGAGTGACCAACATGGACTGAATAAACTTGTTCACTTTCTCTGCTCCCATTGTTAAAATTACAGGCAGACCACAATTCTAGACTATAATGGAGTTGCACTGCAACATACAGCTACAGTGCAACCAGTCATATTCTTTGAACTTTTCACAGTTTTGAAGACATTTCTGCTCATTTTTTCTTCACAAAATTGGAGAAAGCTCATTCATTCAGACCGGATAGAGGATCAGTAAAAATATAATATTGCTACACATTCTCAATGGCTTCATGTGGATCTCTGCAGCTCATTCAGAGTAAAGTCTGGAACATACTCCAAAAGACCTGAAAAATTAGTTCTCTTTCTTAGAGAAGGAACTCATTGTTTCCCTTTAACTCTGGTTTGTGAGTTTCTGGAACTAGTTGTTGAAACATCATTATTTTTATTGTGTGGAGTTGGATAACTCCAGAAAGACGGACAAGAAATGTGAAGATACAGCAAAAAAAAAAAAAAAAAAAAAAAAGCCTTGTAACTCTCCATTTCAGTAGTTCTGTCCTTGGTTCTTGTTCTTGCCACCCCGAGTAAATGCTCAGCTGGTTGCAACTGATTGTATACAGAATACTAGGATGAATACAAATGCACACCATACTTTTATAACTACTTTGTAAAAATGTGAAATGCCACATCATTTACCTTGTACTTATAACAACAATGCATCAGCTTGCCTTAGTTTATCATATTAAATTTCCACAAAGTCCTTTGAGGTTTGTAGTTGTAACATGTGAAAAAGTTAAATGGATACATGAAAAAGTTGAAGTTCTCAAAACACTTAAAAATCTGGTCAAAACAGTTGAAACCTCCCTTTAAACAGAGTAGGAAAGTAAAAAATAATTTACCAAATGATCTGCAATCATTTGGTTGTAATTGTGTGATGACAAACATGCTGATCATGTTCTGAAGATGCGTTATGGGGGAATTTGAAAGCTGTCGGTTTCAACAAGTGGCAGAGAGAGAAGTGACATTTAACAGCTGAGGTCAGAGACCCAAAAGGTAAGGTATTATTCATACGTAGCTTCCTGGTGCACCTGCTTCAGTTTGAATGATATGTCTGTTTTACAGTTGCCCTTTTGACATGATCTTTCTTTACCTTTCTGTATATTACCTATTATTTTTTGCTTCGTTTTAATAGTCTCGCCTTCTTCTTTGGACTTTTAAATCCCCTCTATTCAGTTGTGACAAACATTTGATTTACTTGCAAGGATTATGAACAATATCTAAATTGCAGCTCGGTGTCTGCTGGCGATAAGCGTATGAGTTGGGGAAAGAAGTGTCAAATATCTCTAGTAGTTATTAAAATAGATACTAAATATCTATCTAGACTTTTAAACCTCTGCGCCCGCTGATTGGCCAGTACCTGGTCACATGACCACGTGCAGTCAGTCGCTATGCCGTGCCTCGAGCCAGCGCTGAGTGGAGCCTGTCTGCCAACAGCTTCAGCAGCGGCTCTATCTGGATTCTACTTCACTCACTGACAATTAAAGGAAGGCCCCCCTTTCTTCTCATTTTCAAGGATTATTCGTCACCATGGGCGACAAAAAGAGCCCTACCAGGTAATGCGACCGCCCTCGGTCGGTTTAGGTTCGGGTTTGTGCGTTCTGGGATCGAGATTTGGATGCGTTTCTCTCACGCAGAAATCGTTTCTCCCCCTTTTCAGTTGGGTATGCCACAGCTAGCTAGAATAGTGCAGTCACTATGGCGGCTTCTCGTTCCCTGCGAGCCAGTCACTTAACAGACAAAGAGAAATTTTTACGAGGAGACGCCGGGCATTCCATGTAACGCTACTCTGTTTCGACGAAGCCTTTTGGAGGGTCAATGTCGAAATTGGCTTTGTTTGGTATCGGTTTCGCGTACCGACCCACTAAGCTTCGATACCGAATTTTTTTTATATAGCAGCGCTTCTCAGCCCCACTGCTAGCCTAGCTGACGATACAGTTGGACGCTGTGGATAGTCGCCCGTTTTTGTGTGGATACGTAAAGGAGCTCTCCCTGGCCGGTACTCGAACCCGGGGTGATAATGACAACAACGCTATACCTTTGTGCCCGTTTTGAGCAGCTCGGATATTGAGCAGCGGGCTCCCCGTGTGTCACAGTCTTCTTCTGTTCTGTTGTTAATTAATGAAACGTGTTGGTGGCATTTGTTAACCCAACTTGACCCTTAATAGTTTTTTGTTTTTGTTGTTGTTTTTTATAAGGCCAAAAAGACAAGCCAAACAGACGGCGGACGACGGCTACTGGGACTGTAGCGTGTGCACCTTCAAGAACACCGCCGAGGCTTTCAAATGCAGCATCTGCGATGTGAGGAAGGGCACATCCACAAGGTAACGTAGTCTCCCTCTCTCCGTCTCCACCTCCTCTCGTCTGTCTGAGCGTCTCTCTTTTTTCCTCTCCTTCTCTCCTCCTCCTACTCTCCTTGCTACTGCTGCTGCTTTGCATCGCACTTCATGGGAATGACAACTTTGATCGACTGCCTGCTTCTGTCTATGGGCGGATACTTGTTGATTGTGGCCGTTGTTCGGATCCTGTTTTTTGATTTTTGAAGGCGACGGAAATCGCATCGTTGTGCACCCGTCTAGGTAGGTAGGCTGGATGGATTTGATTGTTGGTACATTAGAGTATGAGGCTCCATACTTCATAATAGCTGAATGAAAGCTGTACATATCGCCATGGTGTGAAACATTGCATGCATCTACCTGTAGGATTACAGGAGGTTATTGTAATGGTGCAGCAAGTGTGATTTATTACTTTGATGGCAGTATAAAATAGTCATTTAGCTATACTTATATCTTGTAATGGTTTCTAAAGCAATTGTGCTCCTTTTTTTGCCAAAAGGTCAAGCTTATTACCTGTTTGGCTATTTTTGCCCTGTATTTGCTGTCAAACACAGTGTGCCACAGGCTCCTTGAAAGAAGTTTTGCAGAATAGTGTGTATGAGATATTTGAGTTTGAAGTTGTTGAAAATTAATATTTTGTTTGATTTTTTCTGGAGCCGTCAGTTTGACCTGAATGACAGCCATGCTGGTGGATTTTTCTGGAGATTTTTGTTCATTAGGATGTTGGAAATTTTCATTTGGGGAGTATTTACTGAGGTGGTAGTTAAAGATTCAAGAAAAGGTTGAGGTAATAAATATTAGTTTGCTTGTATAGCACTTTGTACAGAACTGCGGTACAGTTTCAATCAGTTTTTAAAAGACACATAAAAACTATACAAATAAAACTTTTCTTTTATGATATCACAACAGAAATTGCAGTACCAGACCTCAATTTGAATGCCAATGAATAAAAATAAGTTTTGAACTTTAGTCCTTATAACTGCTTCTTTTGCTAGGATTTTTCTTACTTTTATCCCCTCATAGCTTCTTTTTTGCTGAGAAACCTGTCTAATTCCCAGAATTGCACTCAACACTTTATCTCCATTCTTAACTCAGCCCTAGATGTCCCAGGCGTTTTCCCCCCTGAACCTGATGCAGGGTAGGACTCTGCAACGTCACCACAAAGCGCCTTCTCTTATGGGAAACTAAGCTTCAAAAACACGGGTGCGTCGCAATGGGATTCCCTTTCGCTTCTTGCGTATGGCAACACCTACTCCCGCTCTGGGGAATGTTTTCTGGTGATGAGTCGCCTGTGCCACTGCTCACTCGCATCACCAGTTGCATGTTGATAGAGACAGATGAGTCATGTGTGGTTTTGTTCACAAGCCCTCCGCTCTAACTTTTTTTTTTTTTTTTTAAGCCGTGGTTTTCACAATAAGTGGCTTGACTGACATTACACAAAACAGGGGAGCGACCCACGTAACTGCTTCACGGTGAACGCAGTAGATGGAGTTCGATCTTTTTTGTCTGACTCTCCTCGCCTCCATGCTGTCTTTCCAGCTGCAAATAACTTAAGACACAACTCACAACTCTGGCTGAGCTCGCTCACAGGGAAGCAGGAAGCTAGCGTATCTCAGTCTCTGTGTTTTGGCTCTGGGCTATTTCTCTTGTTTTTTGGGGAACATGGGAGCACTTGACATCACTGCTGCGCCTTTCACAAACTCCCGTTTGCCCTTTGATTAATATGGCTGTGTCATCGTAGGGCTGCCTCTTTTTCTAAGAACTAATTAGCCAGCTTTTCCTCTCCATTTGATGTGTTCAGACTAAGCCAGATGTTCTTAGCTAAATACTTCACACTTTAAGGCTGTGTGGATATTTTGTCAACCATTTTTGTCTGAGTATGAATTCACGTATTAAGTCACAAGTGTTTGCTAGTTTCACTTTATCAGAAATAGAACCGTCATAATAAAAACATTTGCCAGATGATAAATTGTCCCAGATGTTACTGTGATAAACAATAACATTGCTGTTTTGAGACCTTTTTCAAGTAATTTTATGGTAGTTTCGTAATAATGCAAGACTTTAATTAACTTTAAATTCTAATGAACATTGTAACATCTAAAATATTTCAAACATCCAAAAAAAACAAAAAAAAAACAGAAACAACACATAAAATTAACTATGAAATCTCTGTAAACAAAATCATCCTTGGAGAGGGGAGAAGGCTGGTTGAACCAGACTGAAGGGAGAATGAGGAAAAACAATAAATTTTGCAGATGGAAATTATTAAGCTAGTTTTAATTTATCATGCAATTAACTGATTTGTTGCTTATTATGACAGGCCTAATTGTGACCAACAGTATCAGAATTTCAGGAAGTTTTCTTGCTAGTTTTCCTGCCAGTTGCACATGATGTTAAAATAAAGAGTGGTCTTTTGTGTCCTGGTAGGACGGGACCAAAAGGATTAAAAACCAGAGTTGTAGCTGAAGTTTGGCCAGTTTCAATTATAAATTCTACTGGACGGTACAATTTTCAAGAAGTTATTGCAATAACCAATAATATTGTTCTGAGACCATTTTCAACTAATATAATAATAATGGTTTATTAATACAAGACCACCCTCTAAAAGATAAAAAAAAAACAAAAAAAAAAAACACCTTGAATTTCTGCTATGGGTGCACCGATTGCAGTTTTCTGGCCAATCACTGATTACTGACCTTTAAAAAAACCTGGCCTGTCGATTACGATTTTGACCAATGCTAATTATTTGGTTTTAAACCTTGCCAAATACAGCAAGAGAGTAACTATTGTTGACAGCAAACGTGGGGACATAACCTGGTTTGTGGGTCTGTCAGTCAAACCTCTCTCACAGCAGAACAGGAGGACAGTGGTTGATTTTTAGACCTTTATTGAGGTGGATAAGATTGGTTTCACTTGCAAGTATTGGTCAATCACAGGTCTCCCAAAAATAAGAACTCGCATTGCGATTTATTGGTTCACCCTAATTTCTGAAGAAAATTTAACAACATGAAACTGGACAACATTTTTAAAAGTCTAAATGAATAAACGAAACAAAAATATTAAAACGGGCTCTGAAGCATCTGTAACCAAAATTGTTTTTAAAAGAAAAAAAAATTCAGCTTCAGAGATAGGACTTTTGTAAAAAAAAAAAAAAAAAAATAAATAAATAAAAGTGAAAAATTTCTGGATTAAAGCAGAGCATCTCTTTAACAACTGTTGTCCAGATTATTATGTCCATGATAGGCATAATAATTAATTCACTTCCATCTCTTGCTGACCAGTATCTGCTACAACAGGTAGCAGTCATAGGGTCCCTTTGCAGCGCTCACCCTCTGTAATCCTGAGTTTACCAAACTGTCTTTTTGGTCACATTCATTTTCAGGTGAATATTTCTATCTCTTCCCATTCACTAGAGTTATTAAAACAACAACATGGGGTTTGATGATCATGACAGGGCTACGTGATGATGAGCAGAGAGGAGGTTGCAGTCTGAAGCTGGAATCACAATACTGGTCTTGGCAGTAGTAGGTAAACTAAGGTGACCAGATTTCCAAGACTAAATCTGGGGACATTTCTCACTCGGGAACAAAGAAATAAATTTATCAAACTAAAATGAAGAAACTGGGACAGTTAAAGTTTACTTATTTATTAACATTTAAACATTAAAAACCAAATATAAAAGCAGGAACATGTCTCTCCACACAGTAGTACTGTTACTATTAATAATAATAAAAGTAATAGCAGCGATAGAAAACTAAAACTGGAAATATGGGGGAAATTGTGTACATACTTTGTAAGTGAGCATGCATACACATGAATAACATAGTTGGTACCTCTGTTAATGAACAAAAGGCCCACAGTGGTAACAGAAGTAACTTGAAACGGACAAAAGTAGTAAAAAAAATTGTTTCTTGACAAATTAATTAAAGTCAGACACTGCTTTTAAATTGTTGTTCAATTAAAATGATGGTAGCTAAAACTTAGTAGCATTTTTGACCATAGAACAGATGTACCTTTTGTCTCATCTGTTCAAAGGCCTTTGTGGTAAATTCCAGCCTCCCTTTTTTATGATTTGCTTTCCCCCTTGGTCTCACATGAAGACCTCCTTGACCTTGGAATTCACCTTTACTTTCTGGTCTTGATTGTTCTGGACTTTTAGTGACCATCTTGAATTTGTCTATTTTCTTCCTGCGGCCGCAGCCAGGGAGATTGGCTCCAGTCCTGTGTACCTTTAGTTTCAGAATAATCTGTGCAATTGTAGTCATCTTGGTCTGTCATTTTCTTCTTCTGTTGAACATCAATTAAAAACAATCTCTGATTTTTGTTGGTTAGTTTTCAGTAAATTTTCATTTATTATTTTTGTCAGTTTCAGGTTGTTTCAATGACCACTGTGGGTTTTTCAGTCATTAACAGAAGGTACCAACAACTTTGTCCACATGTTAATGTTGAATGGAGCCATTCATGTCAACATGAATGGAGCATGAATTTCACTGGATGTATCCCACTACATCCAGTGTAACTGAAATAGTGTAGGTTGTTTCTCAAAATGAGAGCTGGAAAATAAAAATTCACATTAAGTGCAGACTCTGGCACTCTGGGAAAAGTGCCAACTCAGTTGTGTGTGTAAAGTTATGTAGCTGATATGTAAGGACGTTGTGTGTGTTTGAGATGAGTGAACTCTGGTCAGGAAGTCCGCTAACATGAGCTCATCTCTGGATCTGTAAATCCTCCTCGGTCTGAAGATCCATCAGCCACATGGTATAGAGGTCTGGATAGAATAACAGCAGAAAATATGTGAAAAACTGAGAAACACCACAGGTGAAGAGAAAGAGAAACACTTAAAATACAACCTATAAGACACAATTACTTAATAAAATGTTCATATTTCATCTTTCTCTCCAGCTTTGTCAGTTTTCCCATTTTCCTCATTCAATTAGTTTATCAGACTATTTTCCTCCTGTCTCATGTTTTATCAGTCTGTCACTATTCTCAAACAGAGACATAATATCATCACAATCTCCCCAAAAATATTAGAATGTACATATGACAGTGTTGTGGTACTCGAGATCGGTCTTGGTCTCGAGTCCGGTCTTAAGACCGTTTTCTGATAGTCTCGGTCTCGTCTCGGACTCGACCGCATTTGGTCTCGGTCTTGTCTCGGTCTCGGGCTCTGAGGACTCGGCATTTTATTTCAAGACCAGTCGAGACCGCAACTGTGAAAATATCACTAAACGTGCAGCATACTGTCCAGTTTATTTGTTAACATCTTTGTTTTCAGTGGATGCAAAACGCACCAATTAAAATCCAAGCAACTACGTGTTTCTCTCCCTCCCTCTTCCCTCCCCACCTTTCACTCGCACGCGGCGCTCCAGGACATGCGCAGTGGTTTTCTCTCAGCGGCAGAAAATGTTTGTCTAATCGTCAGTAATATAATAGCGCTGCATAAATAGTAAGAAATCCGATGGCCAGAGCTAACTCAGCAGCGCTTCCTTTCAGAGACGATGGGGACAACGTCTAACTATTTTCGTCACTTAGAAAAGTAGCTCAAAGAAGGTAAGCTCCGTTAACGTGATGTTAGCAAAGCTAGCTGTACAGAGACACATAAGAATTTGTGATGAAAAAAGTCACTCACTGCCTGAATTATTGTGCGGAGATGTTGACTGACTTGTCGCATATATAGGACAACGCTATGTCCAAAAGTCTGCAATATAGTGATGTGACATTCAGAAACAGTCGATTCTTCTCCACGGCTCTTTATTTATTAGATAGGACTGGAGTGTCACTCACTGAGAGCCGTTGTTCTATCAGATTACCATACGCTGTCAGAATAGCATACGTGCAGAGTACCATGCCTGCGCATGCGCATTAAGAAGTCCGACCGTCAGAGGAGTTGTCAGTTCACCATATGCAGCAAGTTATGACGAAAATAAGTCATTAAATTGTTTTCAATGATAACTATATAGATATACATGTGTTGTCATGGTTGCAAAGTGTATTTAAAGCAGGTCTGGCTGCAGCTGGAGTCAGCTACAACACAAGCCCGTGTAAAACTCACTTAACCGCTAAGTCAGGATGCCATACAACTGTTAATAACAGATCTACGTCATGATTCTATGTTCCTAGTATACATGCAGTGAGTACCGTGCTAGCGCATGCGCCTTAAGAAGTCCGACCGTCAGTGGAGTTGTCAGTTCAGCATATGCAACAAGTTATGACGAAAATAAGTCATTAAATTGTTTATAATATGACATAATATGATAACTAGATAGATATACATGCCTTGTCGTGGTTTCAAAGTGTATTTAAAGTAGGTCTGGCTGCAGCTGGATGCCATACAACTGTTAATAACCAAGTGTATGATGATCTACGTCATGATTCTATGTTGCTGATTAAATAAAATCATATGGTAATGACAGCTTATGCATGTCTGAGCTAAGCGTATGACTATCTGACAACGTATGCTGATCTGACAGAACACCGTGAGTTCGTGCTAAGCATGACGATCTGACCTGACAGAACACCCGTTCTTTGTTCTAGTAATGCTCTGTGTACACTGCATCATTATTTAATTATGTACGTTGATATTTAAATGAACAAATAACTAAAACACAAGAACGAAAGAGCACGCAGAGCATGCACATTGCTCTTTGTTTTTGTTCAAAGTGGCAGCTGTAATGTCTGCCATGGTGTCAGACTACCTGGCTTCATGTACTGGGATAGAGTGAAAACAGTCACGATGAGCGCCTTCTGTTTGGTTACTTCTTGCTTGTTGCTCCTTGGTCAGTGTTCATAGTTGAGTGTTATTTACCGTCAGGGCATTGCCTCAATTGCTATGTTTAATGGTGCAACAGTGGTGGATTCTTATATGAGCAATATGGGCAAATTCCCAGGGTGTTATGTTTTTAGGGATGGCACGAGACCATCACACATTGTAACACAGAAATGGAATATTTAATATTGGTAAAATGTATTAAGTATTTAATATCTAGGTGTTTTTATGGGAATATGGATCTTTCAGATTATTCTGAGAAGCAATTTCGATCATATTTTACTTTTTATTGTGTCATGTAGCACGGCCGCTGGTCTTGGTCTTGACTCGGTCTCGACTTTCCTCGGTCTTGGTCTTGACTTGGTCTCGGACCCTAAAAGTCTTGGTCTTGTCTCGGTCTCGATACACTCTGGTCTTGGTCTTGTCTTGGTCTCGGGTTAGGTGGTCTTGAACACAACACTGACATATGACATACTGAAAAGTTACAATGTAATGAATAAACTTAAGATTTGTTTTCTTTTAGAGTTTGGTTATTTTGAGATGAGGAGCTGGATTCATCCTAGTAAAATCTTAGTATAAATATTAACCTTTTTCACCAGGTGATGAAATGTCAAAAATGCCATATTTAGCAAAAATATTGTTTGGAGCTAAACGAACAGAAAAAATTATCTCTCCATCCTCATCAGTTTCAGTCCATGTTCTTCATTCAGTTTTCCTGTCACTGAATGATTCCATTTTTTGTGAGAAACTTTCATATATATAAAGTCATATCTAGCTTTGAAAATACAACCCCAAGATTACCAGTTAATTACAAAACATCTTTCTTTACAATGAGTTTATTTTAACCATCCTATTGCTATTTCTCTCACTTTGGCTATTTCTGTAGCTGTTCATTGTGCTCTTGTCTGGTGTTTAAGAAAAGCTTAGTTTTATTTTACCGAGAACCAAAGCTTTATGGCGACAAAGATTAGCCCAGTCCAAACAAAACACGTTGATTCACACTCATACCGTAACACAGGACAGCTCTCCTTCGAAGCTGGTCAAAACTCGACATCTGTTCTTCCAGCTTGTTGTCTTTTCTGGCAGCGCGCTCTGCTCTTCTTGGTTTTTATTGGCGGTTGGCTCTGCTGCTCTTCTTCTCTGTAACATTAACAGTAGCGCGAGCAGCTACCGTAACTGCTGTTGTTGCGCCACACGCTTGGTAGCGCATTCTACTCCCTGCCATATGGAGTCTCCGGCTACCGTAATAACGATCTATATGAAAATTTTTTTTTCTCATTTATAAAAGGCTAAAATCGAGGACTTTTCCGGGGATGGCTTCAGCCGGGGACAGGCCACCTAAAACGGGGACTGTCCCCGGAAATCGGGGACGTCTGGTCCCTCTAAGGTAAACCAAGTTAGTTACTCTGCTGTGATGTGAGCTAATGAAGGCAGGGATATGAACTGAGAAGTTGTTACCTCATAGCTTCTTAAAATTTTTTGTTAAAACCTGTCCAATGCTGGACCCAGCTTTTTTTTTTTTTTTTTTTTTTTAAAGGTATTTTTGGCACTAGTGTCCTTTATTTGAAAAGGCTATGACAGGAAAGTAGGGTAAACGATAGAAAGGGAAGACATGCGGCAAAGTTCACCAGGCCAGGAATCGAAACTGCAATGGCCACGTTAAGGACTAAGGCCTCCCTATGTGGGTTGTGCTTAACCCCTCCACCACCACAGCACCCCTGGACCCATCTTTATCAGTGTTCCTAACCCAGGCTTGGAGATCCCAGACGAGGCCTCCCTTTCTGCAAAGGCACTTCTCGACCCGAAACACAATGCCCAAGGAGGAATAATCTACACTTATCCCTTTCTGACTCGTAAACAAGAAAAGTATTTTACTTTGTACCTGAACTCGCCGCTAATCTAATAGTCTGTGTAGGACCAAGTGTCCAGCCAGTCTGTTTTTTCTTTTTTTTTTTTTTTTTTGGGGAATAAGTTTACACACCCAGTGAAGTAGCTTCTATCGTATTAAACCTTTTCTGGCATCTGAACCTCGTTGCTGTGTGAATAACTGTGTGTCGTTGCAGATTAGGTTTGCTGTATTTTACTGTTTGGTATTCACCTCTGGCAGCCCTGGGGTCAAAGGAAAACCATTAGGAGAAGTTTGAAGCTGACTAATGGAGGGGATCACAGGAAGTCTGAAGATGCCTTAGTCTTTGACTGCTGCACTATTATCAGCCATTTCAACAAGCTTTCATCTGCGTTGTATTTTAAACAAAATGGATTTTTCCCCTCATGTCTGCGAAGCTGAGCTCTGACTTTAGTCAATATGTTATTTAGGAATGTTCTGATCATGATGTGGTTTTTTTTGTTTTTGTTTCTTTTTAAAATCAGTATTACATGGTTAAAATGTTTTTCTATCTTTTCTTAACGTGTCACAATAACAAATTTAGCTGGCTGATATTGAGATTGTAACAGTTATGGGCTAGGCAGCTAACTACGATATCAGAAAACAGTTCTTTAAGGAGCCTGAGGTGTGAATGAAAAACACAAGGAAACTCTTTTAGTTGGTGTTTCGTGCAAGTGTATTATTGAATTTTTCTTGGGAACAAGGAAAAAAATAAGGGGGAGAGGAAACAAACAAACAAAACAATTACAAACACACAAATAAATTCAAATAACCAATTCAAGAGTCCTAGAGGTCTTGTCCTTTTAGCTCGCCATCAGTTGCTCAGGATCTGAGGATCTGATCCATCATAAAAAAAAAAAAACCCAGACCTTTGCAGAGAGTGGGGCGTACCAAACTGCAAGCTTGGTGACGGCCCAGGTACAAACGGCAACAGTTCAAGAGATCAAATGAGTAGTTGCAGAGATTTGGGTTAATTTCCAGGGTGAAAATGTTCAGCAGAACGCCAACAGCCAGCCACAATCACATCGGAACAGCAACAGCTCAAACTGGCTGGAGGCGGGGCTTTAAATAAGTTGAAGAGTTTGGGGCAAAACAGGAAGTGGGCCTGCAAAAATAAAAGTCTTAATTGACTAACTGCGGGTTACAAGATAAACAATAATATTGTTGTGTTTTCTGAGACAATTTTCATGTAATATATTGATAATGCCATTATATTGCAGGTCCACCGTTTCAAAGATTAATACATTTTAATTTTGTACAGAACAATTCACACTGGAACTGAGCGACATTGTCCATATCCCAAATTAACACAACAACCAAGAACAGTAAATGAAATAGATTATGAAGTCTCTGTAAACAAAATTACTGTTCAAATATTATCAGAATGGAAATGATCAAGCTCATTTTAATTAATAGTGCAATTAATTGCTTATTGCAACAAGCTGTAATCAGTCATATGCTGCTGTAGCCCATGTTTAACTCGGTTTAGAAGGCTTTTTTACTGATTCCCTGTCATTTGTTTGTGAATATTTCCCTGACTCGGCGTATTCAGCCTTCAGAAAGCCTATGTTGCTCTTGCTGACAATGCTTCTCATTGATCCAAATTGTAGACATAAGTAGATCACCTTAATTTTCTGTATTCCTCCACATTCTTTATAATGAAAAAATTATTTCCTTTCCCTCGCTCCTCTCAGCACCATCATGTTTTAAACAGGAAAGATAAGTAGAGGCTTAATGGATAAAGTATGAAGACATACTATGTGTGTTGGTGTGTGTGTGTGTGCAGGTTTGTCTGTCTTTTCCAATGATGGATTAGACTCATTCTAATCTGTGGATTCCACCACTGTCACATTATGGCAAATTGTCTGGGATAATGGAATTACATAAGAGTAACACGCCGGCACTCAATTTCTAAATGCAGGTCTCTACGCCCCACCCCTTTCGCAGATGGCAGCCCCCACTCAGATGAAAAAATCCAGCATTATCAGCATCTGTGCTGAAGTCCGGGTAGGCCTAATCTTTGTGTGCTAATTGCTAGCTTTAAATGTTCCTAATTATTTTATGGGATTTGACTGTGTGTGAGTGATCAAATACAATAGCCAATTTGGCGATCTGACAAAACAATGAGAAAGCTGTTAAATTGGGGGGGCTCCACCCAGTGAGTGGGGGGAGAAAAGATGAGACAAGTGAATAAGTGTGACAGGCAGAAAGGGGAATGGGGGAGAGTCTTCATAAAACACAGAGGAAGGCACATGAGGACAAGAAAGAGAGTGGGGAGTGTTTTCAAATGTGGGTTGAAGACTGTTGGACAAGAACAAAAGAGGGAAAGCAGGAAAGTGACGGGAACAGGGAGAGGCGTTAGGTTGAGGTGAGAAGAAGAGATGTGGTGCTCACTCAACCAAGAGTTCCCCAGGGGGGCTAAAGCAGAGGACATCGTCGACAGACTGGACGGCTTCTTTGTATTTACACCACAAACCAACCATTAGGAACCAGAACAGGTTTGGCTTGTCAAATGCTCCAGATGAGAGTTATAGTTACAGTTAGGTTCAATGTTATCAAGGAATCCCTTTGGTGCATTTAGGTCCCGTAAGGAGTAGCCAGCATTTCAGTTCATGGATTCAGGTTTCTCCTCACGTCTTCAGGTAAACCATAATTTTGTTGCATGTTTACTGGACACCAGTGACTCTGGCTCTGTCACCTTTTGAAACCAGGTCTCAGAGTGAAACTTTTCTGTAACACCCCTTATAGAGATGTGAAGTACTCCACAGGTGTGAAAGTGCACAGCTGTTAATGGACAGCTGTTGCGTTTATTGTACACATGCACGGGCAAATAACAGAAACGATTGTGGATAGAATTTTGCTTTGTTGTGCTACTTAATTTGTTCAGTTAATATAACTTCTAATATGAAATATATGAACACGTACAACATGACGTCACAGCGGCGATGACTACTGTTGGTTTTAATTGTCAACATAATGCATTAAATCTTAATTTTATGTGTGATATATCAAAGAAAAAGGGACGCAGTGCTTTAATAGTAATGGTCAACATTACAACAACTAGATAACAAGGGAGAAAGTATCACATTTCACAGGTCAGTAAATGGTTTTAATAAAACAATTGGGCTGTTGTAAACTAATATTTCAGTAATCAAGTGTTCTATCGATTATTCTTACAATTCATTGAGTAATTGGACAAATTGTTTTTGACAAAATAAAATATTGGTAAATCTAACACAACAGCAGTGTTACTATCTGATATCAAAATCAGTCCAATTTTTCTTATTTGAGCATAAGTAACAATTATTTTGTTTTATGAAATTTTAAATCAGGGTCGAAGGAGATCGGCGGCAATAACGAAACCAAATGCTGTTTCTGCTAGAATTAAATGTGCTCGATTTATTTCCCCACAGATTACAGCAAAATAACATGCATCAAACACTGTGGCTGCTAGAACAAATATGCTCGATTTATTCCCCACAGAATACAGTACAAAACACTCTTATGACTAAACACGTGATGCTCGATTCATTCAAGTGATCAGCACTTACCTCGTGAAACCGGAGAGCCTTCGGCCTAGAGACAAGCAGCATCAACGTAGGCTGGGCATTCGAACGCGATCCACAGCAGACTCTGACTCAAACCGCGGGCTTTTTCGTATTTTATCTCTTAAACAAAGGGATGCCTGCGTGCAAAGGGGGAATGGCAATTTCCATCCTTGCAGGCGAGCCATCCAATCAGAGGTAGCCGCTCTCTGACCATGAGCCAATCACGGGCTGAGAGCGTGAACCAGCGGACCAATCAGAGCCCAACCCAAGTCAACCAGAGCTAAGCACGCCCTGTTCACGTGATCCGCATGAGCTTGCAGCATGATCAATTTGCACAATACCCTGAGGTTTTATCAAAAAATGATTATCAAAGAACATAAAAGATAATAAAAAGAATACCAGATCATATTTTTCTGTAGTTTAGAAAACTAACCTGTACCAATAATAGGTCACTTTCTAAGTTAACCTGAAGAAAAGTTATACAAAATCTGAAATTATATTCAATTTGATATTAAACAGTTTTTAGTCTACGTTTTCAGCTTCAGTCAATCTAATAGATGAACTCTCACCTTGCCCACCCACTTAGCTATTGTGTTTATGTGAGCAACGGGATTTCACACCTTTGTTCGTCATGCATAGAAACGCATCTACCAGCTACATACCGCCACGATGTGCTCCGCCACCCCTTTAAGGCTGGGATGATCTGAAATGTATTTTCTGGTTCGTCCGCAAAGCTACACTTGCAATAAGCATCGACAACAGCGCAGCTGCCCACCATGTTCAGTCTATCCGCTCACCTGTACAAATACAAATACAGTGCTCTTCCCTGCCATTCATTCTGATAAAGGCAGCAGCTGCTGGAGGAATATAGCTGTCGTACTCAAGGCATTGCACCAGTCATTTTAAGGATGACTGTTGGTCCCCCGAAAAATTATAAAAACCAGGCATGATCATTCCTCATTAAAATCCTCCTAGACCGAACTTGAAAATTAGATCATATCTTGCTAACACTTAACCTTTGTCAACAACTCATAGGTGGAAGTGAGAGCGCTGTGCAACTCAAATAATCACCCGACCGGAATACGGTGCGCTAAATAATGAAACATAATTTAATGAAGCTTCAAAGCAGATTAATGTACTTCGAGAAATTTTAATAATCAAGTTACTTGAATCATTCAAGGAATTGTTACACCCCTAATAAAAAACATAAGTAGGTCAGTTATGTTAGCTTGACTTTGACTATCTTAGGGTGCGTTCACACCGCAGCCTGAAGTGACTCAATCCCGATTTTTTGGCAATTCCGATTTTTTTGCTGGAGCCGTTCACACTGCCAGTAAATGTGACCTGTATGCGTTCTGCAGTGTAAACGGGCAAACGACCTGAAAGTGTCCCGCATGCGCAGTAGAGGGCGCAATAGCATTAGCATTCTAAGTGTTCTGCCAACCGCCATAAAAAGAAGTGCTCAGTGTTTGCGGAAGTGAACATGGAGGCTAACGGTGGAGCTTAGCTTACATATTTGAAGTTGTTTTCCGGCCGGAGCAACATATTAACAACTTAATCCTTATATAATCTGTCATGGTTGTTGTTTTTCTTCCCACTTGCGCGTATCAGGACGCAGAATAGTGAGATTTGTAGTTAAACAGTGACGTTCAGTTCGGATGAAGGCGACCTGAACGTTAGGTCGCATTTGAATCGGATACGTATCGGATATGGGTCAGATTCGAAAAAGAATCCGACCTGTGCTGTTCACACTGCCATGAAAAGATCGGATACAGGTCGCATTAAGTCAAAAAAATCGGAATTGAGTCACTTCAGGCTGCAGTGTGAACGCACCCTTAATGTGTAGCTCTGCTGTGGAATTCGGTGGTTCATTTAAAAAGAAAAAAGGGACAGACCAACTCTCTGACAGATCACCAGTAGAGCAGGTGTTTAAATTAGCTCATCAACCACCACTGTGTTCAGAATATCACTTAAGTGATATTATTATTAATAATATTAGTACAAACAGTATTTATTAATAATAATAATAATAATAATAATAAATAAACATCAAGCCTGAAAATTTAACAGACTGAATGTTCTGTTCTTTGTGTGGGAAATATTTGTGTGTTTTTTAACACACAAACTCTGGAGCCGTTATCCCTCAGTTGCTATTGCAACTGACTGTGTGTAGCGTAAAGCTGACAGAATGAGGAAGAAAGAACACGAGTGGTTTTGAGTTGTTCTTACACGGTTATTTTTCCATTTGCTGTGGAGCACTGCACTAAATTAATAATTTCTACATCTCCAGGTTTCATTTTGTTAACAGAATTGTTTTACCGCGTCACTGTGTCTATGGATGCTAAGTAAAGGAATCATCTTTTTGCCCTCCAGTGTTGTCCACATGCATGAAATTTCCAGATGTAAACAATAACATGCGACATGGCTATATGTTACATGAACTACAGTCTTTCATTGGGAACTGCTTACTGTTTACTATGTGGTGGAAGCTAGCAGCACATGAACCTTCAAAATCATACTAAAATCACAGCGCCTAACTTTGGCAAATTAGAATGTACTTTTATAGGCATAAGCTTATTATCTACAAAAAATGTATTGCCTTGGCTTGGAAAATGTCAACAGACCTAGTGCCACCCAGTGGTTAAAGCAGATGTCATCTAATTTGCCACTAGAAAGAATAATATATATTAAGAAAACAAAACAATATGTTTTTGAGAGGATTTGGGGTCCTTTAATTAATTGTATTAAGGACTTACACTTGTCAGAGGGATTGTTTGAGTTTTGATTTGTTGGAACCTGCAGTGTGCCATGTGTACAATTATATCCAACCTGGTTGCAATTGCTCAAATACCCCTGTTTTGAGGAGCTGGGTTTTAGCTGCTATGTTGGTTACTTTAACTTTTTATTTTGTTTTTCTTTTATCTGATATGAGAAAGAATAATTACTGTCATGAAATAACTACAAAGAAAAGTTGTTCAGACTCGTACACGATTGTATTTTCATAGCGGAAAACCTCAATAAGAAATGTTTTATAAAAAACAAAATCACTGCACCATATTTTGGCCAGACATCAGACGACTACAGCTGACCAAATTTGTCTCAGCGGACCTGCCGAGTAAATTTGGAACTTTCCCCCAATCAATATCTGAAACTAGCGCTAGTGTACAGGCAGAATTCTTGTTTAAATGCAGCCTCAACTTTGCCATATCTACCATGACCATTTGTCCGGTTTTATTTTTTAAACAAATTCCAAAAGCATGTTCAGTGAACAAATGGTAGTATGACTACAGAGCAAAATAAAACTGTGCAGTTGTCTTTTTTACAGATCATGTGAAACGAGCAGCAAGATGGAGGGAACAGTTAGAATATGTGTGACTGTAGAATTAATGAGAGGAATGGTGAATGAAAACAAAGTGTGCAGACCGGTCGATGCGGACCGGTCTGCCTATGGAAGTCAAACGTTTGCTTCATCACTGATTATCCAGACATCACTTCCACTTCGCTCTCTGAAATCAGACAGTCTGACTCAGTCTCTGCTCAGGTGAAGCACAGATAATGATCCTAGCAACCAGGATGTTTAAGAGCTCTTACAGTCATAGCATAAAAGCTGGCATATCTTTTAAAGACCTTATCTGCTCAAATATATTTGCTCTATCCAGTGTGTTCAGTATTTACTGAACACCTTATTCTCCCATCTTCCCCTTTTCTAGTTTATCATTTTAAAGTTAATCAGTAAATACAGAGAGTTGAGGTTAGTAAGCAACACGGAAAACTAACCAGGAATTGTTTGTTTTAAAGTGTAAAATCACAGTTAATTCCCAACAGGGACTGTCGATTGAACAGGTCAAATGAGTTTGCATTCCTATTGTGATCTAATTTTCTCAAAAATTTTCGCTAAATAATTTAGTAGCTACCGTTAAATCAGTAATATTTCTCGCTTCTTGTTAAACGCTTAGGGGAGGAGGTAGAGAAGTGATGGAAATATTAAGTCTTCTAAATCCAGCCTGCAAGGGACAGATGAAGGGAGCAGTGTTTAATGCCTCTGGGCAGTGGGAATGATTGAATAGAGCTTATTGCCCGGGGCAGTTCTTTAGGCCCTGTTCTCAACCAGGCTCCCTGAGACTTGCTCTCCTTCCCCACACATGGCTGGAGCTGACAATGCTCCTTGCTTTGACCTCTCTGACAACTGATGCCCCACAGCAATACATTCATATGACGCTTATCAAATTTTTCTTTTTAATTAATAAAGTTGTGATAAATTCAGATGTAGAAATGAAACTAAAGAAATAGTTTATTAGTGGATAACATCACAATTTGTAGGGTTTGGTGCTTTCGTTGCTAAATTTGAGTTTTGGATTGTTGATGAAGCATATGTTGCACTGATCACCGGTCTTTTAAAAGGCTGAACTGGCGATTCCAATTTTGGCCAGTACCGATTTATTATTATTATTATTTATTTTTTTTTCTTTTGTCTGAAAAGTTGCTAAATATAGCGACTCTCTCGTGGGAAATAAAAGGGAACAATGACTGGTTTTCAGACCTTTGCGGTGATGGATAAGATCAGTATCACATGTAGGTATTGGCTGACTGTCGATCTCCCAAAATTAAGGAAATGGGGTCTAATTTATTGGTTATGAAGTAGAAGTAGTTTTTTTTTTTTAAAGGCTTATGGCTGTACAGATCAGTTAACATACATTGTCAAATATTCAGACCTTCACCTTTGACTGAGTGTTTTATTAGTTCACTAATTGTTTTTAAATATTTAGCTGGTTTGTTTTTTTTAATTACATAAATATAGTTACCATTAAAAATGTTAAGCTCCTAAAAAAACAAAACAAAACAAACTGAGTAGTTATCAAAATCCAAGCGGGATGGGCAGCTCTGGGCTCGGCTCCCATTATCTTTCTTGCTGTTGGAGAGGAAGTCAACATGTGTTTCTCCATATTGACCAAGGCGTAAAGCAAGTGTTGACACAGATGAATGTATGTTGATAGTCAGCTAGAGGGTTGCCAGTGTGTCACAGCGAGCTGCTGCAATCAAACTGAAACCCTGCGGCATTGTCGCATTAGATACTAGAGACATGCGCTCCAGGCTGAGGCTGCATTGTCTTCGACTGGCACAAAGCAGATTCCACTAGATGTATACAGATGGAGGTGGTGGTTTTTCCAGACAAGTGTTTTTTTATTATAATTTTTCTTCTCAGATCTTCTTTTTGTGTCCACTTCCAGAATCTGGATAAGAAGATTTTTTCCAATGCTTCAAGGGCTGTGCTTGGTTTGAAGAACATTGTCTCCCGCTCTCTTCTTTGTTCAACTGTCTGCGGCTGCATTTATTCAGCCCAGCAGGAAATAATTACTCGTCCTCCATACAACATTTGAAATAAAAGAGGGCTTTCCTTCGCCTCATACTCTCATTCTTCATCACTCACTCACACATCATAACTGCATTTCTTCACAAAACACTTGAGTATGGAGGAAAATTTCTTATCATTATTCAATGAAACAAAACCTAATTCCAAAAAATTATCAAAATGTTTTGAATTGTAATGAAATATTTTTTTGTAATGAGACAAATTGACCTCCATATACAATCAGACAAAAACTAATTTCAATTTTTGTAATGGAATATTTTATTTTTGAGCAAAAGGTTTTGTCTTTTGTTATTGGCAAAACAAACTCTTATTTTTAACAGAAATCTTTTTCTACAATTCTCAAAGTTTTGGTTTTGATGCCGTCTTTGATTCAATATGTTTTGATCACAATTTTTTTATTGGAATTAGTTTGACTGAATGATAATAAGACAAATATACCTTGTGGAATTTCTCATTCCACAAGCTCATCAAAATTCTAACCATTTTCATCACAATTTATTTTTTTTTATCAAAATTACTTTTTATAATTGACTAATACTAAAAAAATTACCTCAGTTAATTTGTTTCCATAACACCTACATAATATGGAGGTAAATTTGTCTCATTACAAAAAATATTTTGGTAACACTTTATTTGAAGGGGGTTGAATAAGCCTGTCATGACACTTTTCATTAACATGACACCTGTCATGAACATGAATAAGCCTTCATGAATATTGATGACTGTTGTCATAAAGCGTCATTCGGTAAATTATGACACTTTTAATACAAAGTTGACATTATTCAAAATGTCTTTGACAACTTGACATTAACCAAGAAATCATTACTGTTTAAACTTTACCTTTAATAACATAAAGTTACCTAATTTTTAAAGTGCAATCAGTAATACTTTTATAATAAATTTATATGTCATTAACATGACGTGTTCTGTCATGTTAATGAAAGTGTCATGACAGTCTTATTCACCCCCCTTCAAAATAAAGTAACAATATTTCATTACAATTATAAATATTTTGATCACTATTTTTTTTTTTATTGAAACTAGTTTTTGTTGGAATAATAATGAGACAAATGTACCTCCATACTTGAGCTCATTGTTTTGGACTCTGAAACAGCAGCTTGAGCTCTCCTCCCTGAAGCTATGCAGCCGAACGGATGAGAGTCTGTCTTGGTCACGGCCCAGACATGGAACGAGGTGCTAACCGAGGGTGTCAGGCTGACTGAATGAAGAGCTTTTAAGCATGATGGTAGTTATTTCAGGGGCAGTCTCCCCAACTCCTCTCACCCCCCCTAGATGGAGTGAACTTTGGAAGAGTTGTCAATCATTGCTCTATTGTTTTGCAAAGAGAGAGCTAATATACTGTAAGCCCTCAGTGGGAAATGATTCTACGCATGCACGCGCGCGCCCACACACACACACACATTCTCCAACAATATTTTGGCAGCTGTAAGAGGTTGAAGCAGTTTCTGTACCTGGGGTTCACTTGTGCTGCTGCATCATTTTCAGCTCTTCTGCTCTTTCAATGGCTCCTATTTGCTTTCTCTGATGTTTTTCACAGTTTCTGTTAAACTGCAATCTAATTGGCACATGCTTAGCTATATATTGAGTTATTTATATAGGACTATTTTAAAGTCGAGAGCACCACAGCTTAATATTATAAAGTGGAACACACACAGGGCAGGATGCTCAAGCTGTGGTAATGACTCTCAGGGCAGTGCTATGCCATGCCATTATATGTGGTCAGTTAAATATTGGTGGCTTTATCATGGGAGCTGCAACTTGTGTCATGGGACTGAGCCCAGTCAACTTGTGATTGACTTGGCTCTGAATCACACAGGGCGGCAAACAACAAATGCCTCCACCATGCCCGCCCACCTCCTGCTGCAAATCTGAAGCTCTGACTTGGCCTCTGGTTATCAATCACTCATTCACACACAACCTCTTTAACTAACCACTCCTTCTGCCAAACAGTTATTGCTGTTCCTGTGGGCTGACATACATTTATTCACAACTGGGTTTTTTTTGTTTGTTTTTCCTTTGAGAAGCATTTCGTTCTATAGAGATCCATGGTGTGGGAACTTGTTGCTCAAGTAACCTCAGAAAGTTTTTCTTAAGTTTCTAATGCAGTTTTGATATTTAGATGTATTTTCAGTTCAAAATAAGACCTTACTAAGGGGTCTGGTTAGATATCATGAATCACTTGATTCATGATAATCCCAAGAAAATAAAAATTATAGCAAAATCTAGACTTATTTCATGCACTGAAAGAAAAAAGCTGTTCATTTTACTTAATTTTATTGTGTACATCCGTCCCACACAATGCAAATAAGTAGAACCGACATATTTTCCCTCTTTCCCTCAAATACTTAAAGCTCGTCAAATCAACATATTTTATTTACATGAGATTACTTGAAAATATTAAGTTGAAACTACAAACATTTTATCTCTTACCATAATGTAAATATATTATGTATTATCAATAACTTTTTTTATGTCTCAGCAACACTATTGTAATGAATAACACCAGCTTATTTTTCATTGCCAGTATTACTCAATGAAATTGTGTTGGGCGAACACAATTCTATCATGTTAATGGAACACATGTTACAGCTTTAAATCCTACTTAATTTTTTCAAGTTCTCTATATGCTGTTCTACTGTAAAAAATTAAAGACTGATATTTGACAAGAAAGACAAAGAAAGCGAGTGCTACTGAACAAATTAGTTTTATTTGAAAGAAAATTTAAATCACACCATTTTGTACTTAACATATTTTAAATTGAAGAGACATACATTTTTTTAAATTTAGTAAATACAATTTTTATGAACATGAAGGAAAACCTGAGACATATTTCTATAAAAGATGTACAAGATTATGAAAAGTATGTCAAATTTCTACAAACTTTTTGAACATGTATTCAAATGACATTTGAATACATGTTTTACAGACAAGCTTTACAGACTTTAACATATTTGTTAAAACTATCAGTATGTTATGTCAATATGAGACAAAGCTAAACTTTTTATACCAATTATCTGTCACATGTCTTACTGATTACTATGTAATACCATAGTGATAGTCTAAACAAATGTGTAAAAACAAGAACATTTTTTTACAAGGGAAACACTACAGCTTAAAAGTTTATCTTTAAGATATTAATATGAAAGACAAAATGATTTAGAAAAGTATGTAAAATTTCTAAAACAATTCTGAACATGTAATTTGCATGACAATAAATCAGTGTAATGTAACTTTTATAGCAAATTTCTTTAACATATTTGTAACACTAAGTAACAGTAGTGTTATAAGTAGCACTACATACTGGAACGTAAAAGCTGCTGAAGCCCAGTCTTTCAGGTGAACGTTCCTCATTAAAAAAATACATTTGTGTCCTCCAATAAAGAATACAACAAGAAATACAAAAACTGAACATGAGAACATTACCAAATTAAACATGAGAAAATCTCTATTCACTCATAGAGGTGGTTTTTAAGGGACAATGCCTTGTTTGACAGTTTACCTCCATCCAGTTCCATTACTATTTTCTGTAATACCTCGAAAGTGTAGCGGAGGTCAGCAGGGTAGGCGAGGTTCATTGCATATATCAGTCCAAAAAGCATTGCAACAGCTGTTGGCACACTATCCAAATTGGACAACACTCTGATGCCTTCAAGAACGACCCCGATGTCTTCATCTGCTGAAGAACAGTCTTTAAGATGAAAAACACCGATGGTGGTGGCTCCAATACCCTCTTCAATAGTAGCTTCATCCACACCCTATGTGAAGAAATGACAAATTAATCTCTTTCTCTAGACCTAGCTGTATCTAGTTCTTGATATATAGATATAGTTAACATAACATAGAGAAAGAAATAGATATATAGATAGATTTATATAGATCGACAGTTTTAGAGATAGATTTAGAGAAATAGATAGTTTTAGATAGATATCTCTAGTCCTTTCTCTACAGATATCTCCAAGTATACCTACATGTAGATATAGACAGATCTATGTGTCTATTCATGTAAAGATAGATCTATCTCTAGATATCTAGAGACATCTAAGTCTATATAGATACAACTATATGCAGATCTAAATCTATTTCTATATTTAGATTGATTTATCTATCACTAGGTGTAAATACACATTAAGATACATACCACATATTTATGGATGAGCTTGGCTGGATCTTCTCTCATATATATGCAGACTCCCTTAATGACACACTCCCGTGCAACATCAACATCTTCACACTGAAGGAAATTCAGTATGAAAAAATTAGAATTTTTTTCAAGCCTTGTGCTTCACAATGAAGTTTAATAATGTACTTTACCCAAATGTTTTTTTATGGTGAAGAGATAGAAACTAATAAAGTTAAAAGTAAAGTTTTAAATGAAAATAAGCAAGAGTAAAAGTCCAAGTTGACAACATTTAAAACAAGAAAAATGTAATTTTCTATATTATTAGTTGTGTTATGGCTACATCACTTACATCATCCATTTGTGCAACAATTTGTCTAAGCTTTTGTCCGAGCTGTCCTCCTCTTCTTTTGAAGAGCTTCCTCAGGTTGTCACAGTGGAGATCCAGTTGAGAGAAGAACTTTGAATGAAGCGGTATGGTCGTAATTCTCTTAAACTCAGCATTTATCTGAAAAAAATGAGCACAAAGGAATGATTTTCAAATTATAAACATCTGGAAGAAGGCCACAATCACTCGTGTTGCCAAAGTGAACAGTGAAGTAAATGTGCCTAGACATCTTAGATTAACACAGTATCCAAAAAAACATGTATGAGACAGGTCATACCTCTCTAATGTCAAATAGACCAGGCCATCTTGACATGAAAGCCTCCACCATCGGTGCATCACGAACAACTTCATGTCTTCTGTATGCAAAAGTTTTTTCCATCTGGCGTTTCACCAAGTCTCTGTTGTTCCTCTTCTTTGTCTCCAAGAGTAAAGCATTCCGCATCGCCTCTAAACTTTCCTGAGTTTCTTCTGTTGGGTATGGTGGACAAAAATTCACTTCTGCTCTCTTTGCCTTTTTGACACCAAAGGCTGAACTGCATCTTCCAGCAGGTTTGTTCTTTAAAGAGTTCACAGTCACTTCTGGGCATCCCAGTTTTCGTAGATGGGTTCGATAGTTGGAGAGCTTATATTTTAAGCTCATTTTCCATGCTCCATAACCAGTGCTGGAGCCTCTCTCAGTTAGACAGGGATGCTTCTTGATCAAACTCTGAGCAACTTGATCCATTTCTTTATCACTGACATACACTTTGTACACCAGAATTTCCTGAACCAAACCATCAAGAATGGCTGACTTCAACTTTGGATCTGGAATAAGTACAGTTCCATTCTGATTGTATAACATACTTGCCTGCTGAAGTTTTAATTCAGCATCATAGGGAAACTTGGGCACTTTAAAGACAGCAGGCCAAGCAGACCTCGAGCTTGTTGACTCACTTGGCAACACATCTGTATCAATAGATCTGTCAGTCATGAAGGAAGAGTTGTAATCAAAAGAAGTACTGGGGTTCTCAGAGTCTTGGACACAATCAAGAACTATAGAATTACTCTGCTGAATAATAGTGGGCCTTGAAATATCAATGACTTTAATTGTCCCCTTGTCTTCTATTTCCGAAATTGAGGTGAGGTTTAGGAACTCGTTCCCAAATAAGGAGTCCATGAACTGAAGTCTGAAATTGCCCTCAAGACAACACTGTCTCTTTACTTCAACAATGAGGTCCTCAATTGATTCAGGCGGCCCACTGGACAGAGTGAGCCTTTGACTTGTTCCGTCAGTCAAGATGATCTTAAGGATCAGCGGAGACCCCATTGTGTACAGTTATTCTGTGGACAGAAAATAAAAATTAGACATCTAGAAAGGATAGTTTTAAAAATAAGACATTAATATAACAAATAAATTATATGCATGTGATCAATTAATTGAATTACAAGTCATAACAACACACTTTCTGCATACCTTGTATTTCTATATGCCTTTTCAAAGTCACCATGCGGACTGACCCAATCTTGTAGTCAACAAGTGGATAAGTGTCAAGGAGTTCACTAAGTGAAACAAGAGTGAATACTCTTGTGGACACTGACTTGAGCTCAAAAGCTCTGAAATGTTCTCTGTACCAGCCACCCAGCTCTCTGACAATGTAGTATATGCTGTGGTTTAAAATACAGATGTGTTTTATTTCACAGAATTCTGGCAATCCTCCTGTTGCCCTGTGAGAAAGTACCATTCCATTTCTGTAAGTTATGCCCTTTATTGTCACACACTGTGCAAGGTTGACCTCTAGTATGTCTGGGAATCTATGCCTAATGATGTTTGCTATCTCTTCTTTAAGCAAATCCACTGGAAATGTTGTTATAGCTGAGACCTCAAGTTTAGACTTGCCAAGAGATGGGGAGCTTAGATGGTATGCTATCATCATCTGATGCTTTGAGGCCAATGAGAGAGGTACATTTTTGAAGCAGCTTGTGTGTCTGATGACCTGCTTGAAAAAGCTATGCTTAGCTTCAAAACGCATTGTCCACTGCCCAACTACTGGACCGAAAAGCCTGATCATCTGTGGATAATGCTCCAAATAATGGTGTTTGGGTAGTAGCTTGATATCAGGGAACAGTGCCTGATATCTCTGTCTGTGCTCTATGATTTTGCTTTCCAAAAAGGCCAGTGAGTCATCACTATGAGCAGGAGAAACTACAAGTTCGGTTATATCCTTCAGATCCATGAGAACAAGCCACGCAGGCTCATCCTCAGGCACAAGTGATCCAACTAAAAAAGGCAAGAACCGAAGCAAACTCCAATTTTCGTGTGCATTTCCTCCAACAGTTTTTGTGCTACAGAAGGTTTGTGACACTACATGAGGTCTGTTTGTCTTATCTGCCCATTTGTAGGGGAACTTCAGAATCGCATTGTTCAAGTCGGCTAATGTGAAAAACTTCTTTGATATGAGGACCGTCAAGCAATGAGCCAACTCTACTGGGATTATACCCTCAAAAACATCATGGGCAAGATCTGGTGGATAACCAAAAATTACATGAAAGTGCGACAGATTTTTTGAGAAGACACATTCTCTTTTAACGCCATAACAGCTTGTACCTGTCTCTTGAGCTTCTTTTACATGGACCTGGTGAAGCTCTTTGTTTCTTAGCTGGAAAACACCAGATGCTACAGAATGTAGCTGAATATCACTGCTTCTACCTGTGCAAAATCTGCAATAATATTCCACAGAAAAACTTTGCATAAATCCTGCAACACTGTGTGCACCAAGGTTATCTGCAACTACACTTATGACTGTACCTTTAACCGACTCTCCTAAAAGTGGAACATAAATGCCATGTTCTTCAAGATTTTTCAGATCATGTAGAAGGGGTTCGAATATTTTGTCATAACCATAGGTTTTAACATCTGTGGTTTTGCATAACACTGCTAAGTAGATGGATGATAAGGAAGAATGAGATTCAGGAGGCAAGTTAGCTAAAACCCAATAAATGGCACAAAGCTTGTGTTTCTTCCGTGAGGTACCAAGTGGGTTACACACTTCAAAGTCATCCACATAAAAACGTAAAGAAAGCCTTAGCTTCTCTCCAGTAAGGAAAGTATTTTCCTTAAATAAGGAACCATCACTTGATTTCCGATAACAATATGAACCAGTAGTATTTGTTTCCTTCTGTTTTTTGTGGCATTCAACTACTTCATCAACAATATCACTTCTATTCAAAAGCTGCTGTAACAACTTCAGTAATGGTACATATTGGAAGCTTTGTTTATTTTTAACATCAAGGATATATTCAACTGGTTCTACAACACAGAAATTATTCTTGTAATACTGCTTACGCAGATACGCTGTGCTTAGAAGACCACCCTTTTGTATGCATCGTGGCACAGGATTGCCTGAACAAACTGCACTAACAGTCTCTGTGACAACCACATTATCTACATGTAGGTTTCTTTGATTCAATATGTTTGTTACAATGTCACAGGACAATGGTATGGGTGCAGTACAAATCAAATGATACAGCTCCTCTAGAAATGCATCAATAGCTGTGCTTGGAACATGGACCAAATGCTCGAGTTTTAGCAAAGCAGCTGCAAATCTTTGCTCTATGAGTTTTTCCAAGTCCTCAGTATGACAAGGGCTGTGTGAAGGAACAATGGCATCCAGCTGCTCTACAAACTGACTATTTCCCTCAAATTCATTTGCAGAAGGGGTCTCTTTTTTAACTATGCCTTGTTTAAAATCAAACACAGTGTAGTGACTGTGTTTACGGTTTTTGTGTGACGTAAATGTAGAGTAAACGTTTGTTTTAAAGTTACAACCTAGGAACATACAAGTAAGTGTTTCATTTCTTTTTAGATGTGAATATATGTGAGCAAAATAGTCCCGCACTGATGCCAAATCATTGCATTCACAAAGGTGACAACAGAAAATAGCTTTTGTTGTAGTGGTCAACACTGTTTTGTGGCATTTATTTTGATGGACAATAAGTGCATTCCATGTTTTAAAGGTGCATGGACAATGCAGGTATGTACATGGGAAGTGGCAATGACGTCCAAAATGTGGATGTTTTAATTTGTAGTGATGCAAAAGCTTGGACCTACTTGACACTTTTTCTGAGCACCCCTTACAACTCCACATTACCAGCACCACCTAAACCTGTAACACACAAAGATAACCTTGAGTGAGATAACTGAAAATCCAGCAGGTAACTTCACATATATAAAAAAAAAAGAAAAAAAAAATCTAAGCTCTTCACCAGATTACCAAAACTCAATGTCCTGACAAATATCTGCCATCAGCATAAAATTCATGGGTGCTAAAGTTTGGAAGGCACATTTGAAACTTAAATTTGTTTTTTTATACTAAATCATCTTGGCTTACAAAAATGAATTAAAAAAGCAATTCCTATCTAGGAGCCATAATTAATTTACATCTGTTCTACAACCCAAATTTGTAAACACTTTACATTGAGTCTTCCCTTAAGCTATTGAAAAAAGGGTGAGCTCTCAGACGCCGCCGCCGCTGGAGGAGAACTCACGAACTGACACTTGCGGAGCGGCGAGAGACAGGGAGCCAGAGACGACTGTTGGGCTCACAATAACAACATCTACATGACAAACATTCTACCTGTCATTAATAAGCATGTCACATTCACAAAACAGTACTGTTCCAATGCAGGTGGTTCATAAATCTGTCAAAAATGTTCCTAGCACACTATTTTTCGAATATTTCTATACATTTTTTTTTAAAGAAAAAAAATGTGTTACCATATATTGCAGTTATCAGTAGATATTTACAAAGGACACTTTGCATAAGTCTTGAGAATTTGGAAAACATTCGGATTTTTACTCATACCGAATACTGTGCTCCAGCACTGCGCTGGACCATTGCGCCCCCAGCGAACTGTGCTGGATGGCCTTGGCATCCATACAGCGGCGCTGATGCAGTCGAACCATTACGTTAGCAAATTGAAATATGAAGATGGAGGGGATCATTAATGTTGCGCAGTGCACCACAGATAAGGGAAAATAACCCAGAAACCCGTCGAAGTATTCAAAATCCCTCATATTCTTATTTTGTCGTTCTGTCAGCGACGCTACATGCAGAATTGTTACCATAATAACGAATATCGGTTCTGTTAGTGTATCATGTTTCCACAAGGGTATAATCCCAGAAGAGGTGGCTCATTTGCTTGACAGTGCTAATATGAAAGAACAAAAAACATGCATTTTCTATACGAACAGAACATTGAGAAGCCAGTCGGTTCTAAATCGTCACAGTAGCCATGAGGGAAATAAAGTAACGGACACTTCTCCTGGTGGCATTTCACTGCTTGGAAACTATTGAAACCACCTCGTTGATCTATCCCAAGCACACAAATTACAAATATGATCGGTAACAACCGTCTTCTGTGGACAACTTTGATGGACTATAGCATACTGTTCTGTACTGCTGTATTTAGCTACAGCTATTAGCTATACTAATAAGAATAGCTAGCAAAATGAAAACCAAAGAACATGCAGATAGTTTAACAATGAGCTATTATACAACACAATAATCATGTGGAAACATTCTGAACTACAAAAAATATATAGATTTAGATCACTTACCTAATAGATATTCCTCTAAAGATTTGTCTTAAACGTTCTTGTCGCTGAGGAGTCGGAAGAAACTGGGCGGCAATCGCGATATCTTTACAAATATCTTGTTTGGCTTCTGATTGGTTAAGATTAAAAAGACCGCTCTTATTATTGTCCAATCATATTTGATAGTGTCTTTTGATATATTGCATCATTTCCGGTGATGATAAAACATGATTACAATGGTTTTAGTAATGTAATATAATTACGTTAAACCAACGTAAAGAAAATGTGTAGTTTCATTATTGTTGATAATTAAGTAAATGATTCTTTATTCAATCGTGTAAATACAAGAGACATGATTGTCTTGTGTAGTATTAACTTATTTTGTTTGTGCAAAATGAAAGACCCCTCAATTCTCATTTTTTCAGTGTGTCTAGATGAAATAAGTCTTGAAGACTGATTGCAAGCGTCTCTGTTGCTCCGAGCGCTTCACTGGCGGAGCAGATTTATTCCTAAAAGATATGTTTATGGAAGATAGGTCCGTGTAGGACGGCGAAGTCCTAGCGCAAAAATTCGAGTGATAGGTGGACTGAGCCTGGTGCTGGAAGGTTGGAGACCTTGTCCTTAGGGCTGAAACGATTCCTCGAATGATTCGAGTACCTCGATTACTAAAATTCCTCGAGGAAAATTTACCTGCCTTGAAGCTTAGCGCACCGTGTTCCGGCCGGGACTTCATTTGCGTTGCGCGGAGCTCTCACTTCCGCCTCTGAGTTGTTGACAAAAGCTAAATCTCAGCGGCATAAAGTCTAATCTTCAAGATTGGCCTGTGGGGATTTTATTGATTGATGATAATGCCCGACTTTTTATCGTTTTTGGGGAACCAATAAGCATCCTTAAAATGACTGGGGGAATGCCTGGAGTACGGCAGCATTTCTCCTCCGGGGCTGCTGGTTGAAAGCGAACGGCGGGAAGAGCGCTGAGGTGAGCGGTAGACGGAACAGGGCGGGCGGCTGAGTAGCTGATGCTTACCGTGTAAATGTAGCTTTACCGACGAACCGCACAATAAATTTCATGTCCCGATCTGAAGAAACGGGTGGTGGAGCGCATCGTACATGGCTGGTAGATGAGTTTCTGAGTGTGACCAGTGAAGGTGTCGTAAATATCCCGTATTGCTTCCCCCCGTGTTCGTCATAGACATAATATAAGGATAGACGCCTCATGGACCGCTCTCGCCTATTGTCGCTGATGAGATTTAGGGCGGCCATTTTGGAGCGGTACTCCACTCCACTCAGCGTTATGTGTTTAGCAGCACAATGACGTATCAGTGGATTTAATAGATCATAACACACTTTTTTGTTACTGGAAACCATATTCAAACATCTATCAAAGCAACATTTATAAACAATTGTATTTTTAAGTATGTTTTTAATACATAGTTCATCATATTTAAATATATTTAGTAGCTATAACAATAGAATAGGAATGGAATATTCTGATATCGATGTATGAAGAGCATATTACAAAGCACACCCGTTCATAATTTATTTAATAAATTATTTAGTAATATCAATACATATTTATATAACTATATAAACACTAATAAATAAAGATTAATAATGGCACAAATAAATAATGATTAATACTGAATTATATAAACATGTGTGTATATATAATATATGTTTTTCAGCCGAGGAGTCCAAAATCCGATGTGAGATTCATCCGTGCTGCAGTGAATCCGTCTGTCTTTATAGATTTCTCCCTCTTCTTCCTCACATCGTGTCTTTAGGAAACTTTCAAAACAAAAACGGAAGATTTAGGATGTATCTTACTTTTGACAGAGTGAAAGAATATAAATAATAGTCTTTACCACCTGTGTAAACTTTGCTGGTGAATGTTATAACACATAATATGAGTTTTATAATATGTGTTGTTTCATTTCTAATATAGGCCCTTGTGTCAGATAATCTAAGTCAATGTTGGAGAATAATTATTTTTTTTAGATTTACGGAATCTCAGTTAGCCTTCATAGCGGGGCTGAACCCGTATTACACCAAGCACTGTAGCTAATATTAGCTGGTATCTCGCCGGTGGACATAAATACAGTAAAGTAATATTCTAATCACAATATATACACAATAATATGTCCATCTTACTTGTGAAATGTTGTCTGTGGAGCCCTCACATCAATAATCCATCGACCAGAACAACAATATCCCTCAGTGCTGAGGCATCTTCTGCTGTTTTGATTGAACAAAGTAGGAGGGTATACCGCTCCAAGATGGCCGCTGTATTTCCTGCGCCGGAGCGGTCCATGAGGCGTCTATGCTTATATTATGTCTATGGTGTTCGTGCCCCGGTCTAACGGTTCATCAGTCCGCTGGTCTATTTCCTCCCCTCCACCCCATCTTACGTTCGTTCATTCGCCCTCTCCTCCCACTCCAGGCGGCATTTCCCGTATTTTCAAACCCAAAGCGTGACAGGTTAGGTGGCAAGGTGAGTTTAATTAATCTATTAAACTCACTGAAGATGAATACATAAACTAAAAGCTGGATTGTAGACATTTTTATAAGCATATTTGTGAGCCTGCCTCTTTGTTATTAAATTCAATATAATTTCAGATTTTTCTATAACTTTTCTTCTGGTTAACTTAGAAAGTGAGCTATTATGGTTACAGGTTAGTTTTCTAAACTACAAAAAAGCAACTGTTAGGGATGCTCAAATATGGAAAATTGGACTGATATTGATGAATATAAATAAATATTAAATGAATATAAATGAAATATTGGTAAATCTGGCATAATACCGGTGTTACTATCAGATGATAGTAACACCGGTATTATGCCAGATTTACCAATATTTCATTTTATAATTTTTTTTATCCGATTACTCGATTAATCGTAAGAATAATCGATAGATTACTCGATTACTAAAATATTCGTTTACAACAGCCCTACTTGTCCTGTTAGGCGACGGGACCTGGATAATACCCGTGTTAAACGGACGGCGGAGTCCGGCGACGACAGGCGCTTAAATTCCATAACAAAAGTATGTTTTTATCTTTTTTTTTTTTTTTTTAATCTTTTCTTTTTTTTCTTTTTCCAAAATCTCTTTCTCTTTCTTACTGTTTATTCAATGTCACATGCTGTTTTTGTTTTGTTTTTTAATTATGTAAAGCACCTTGAAATGCCTTGCTGCTGAAATATGCTATACAAATACAATTTGATTGATTGAGTATGGTTTACTATGCCTTGAACAAGTATTTGTATCCTTAAGCTTTTTGCATTTTGATAGTGTTTTATTGAAGTTTAATGTAGGGCTAGATCAAATAAAGGCCACCAGAGCCAAAAAAAAAAAATAATGTAGGGCTAGAGAATATGACTGAACAATGTATCACGACATAAGGGTTTATAGCAGTTTAAAGCGTCTCTGTTGCTCTGAGCGCTTCACTGGCGGAGCAGATTTATTCCTAAAAGATATGTTTATAGAAGATACGTTTATAGTTTATGCATTTAAAGCCGGACCAATGACACCGCAAATCTTTTTTCACTCAAACTGGACACAGGCTGACCTGTATGGATATTTACATCAACCCCCTGTGCGAAATTATGATTCCTTCCAGAGATCAAGGTAGGACTTTAAACACCAAGCTCTGGTTGGCTCTGGTTGCGCAGCTCTATGTGAACTGCAGGAATAACTTGTAGCTTTCAGAGGTGCGCTGAACGAGCGGTGAGAATGATTTATATTTGTGAACAAAGAATTTTGTGTGGCTTTTCCATCTCAACACGCTGCCCAGCGCCCGGCTCTGCCTGCGCTGATAAAGTTCATCTATGTGTTCCCGGTTGGCCGGTGTGTTAGTTAATGAACTAGTGCTAACCTGATCATGCAGGTTCAGCCTTGTGAGGAGCTTTCACGCTCACCTATCTGTAACACATCACGCTGATTTTATATTATATTATTATTGTTGTTAGTATTATTTTTCCGGTTACACAATGCATGAAACCGTATCAAATAGAGATGTGCCGATCAGGTTTTTTTCTGCTGGTTCCAATTCCGATCACCTATGAGGGCCGATCACCGATACCGATCACATAATTATTTTTTTTTTTAAATCATAAGAAATACCAGTTACATTATGTGGAAAAAGGAACCATGAATTCACCTTAATTTAGACAAAAACTTGTTTTTAAATAACTTTTTCCAAGAAAAAAAAGAACAGGCATTGTGCAGCTTGTACTGCTATCGGTAATACTATCTTTAACAGACAGAAAACATATGAAGGCTCTGAAGAGGCTAAATAATGCAAAAAGTCAAAATAAAACCTCTCAACAATGCCAAAAAATTCAAGTATAAAACTTAACATTCAAAGGCAAAAACAGGATCCATTACAATAAACAATCCAGAGTTACTGAATGAAAACTTCCTGTTAGCATGGTGGCTAGCTGATTACTGCTAGCTCTGATTGGCTGTTTCTGACTGAGCGGAGTAATTATGCAGATCAGGGAGGAGATCGATTATTTTTTCAGAGATTATCTGTCTCATGTTAGGACAGCGAAAGTTTTAATACGTATGTAAAATTTATTTTTTTAAGTTAGATGCTGCAGCTTTAAACAGAGGTTCGGTGTGAGAGTCACTACCAGGTGGAGCAGAAGCGAAGCTCCGTCTGTCAAATATTACTACCTGTAGCGTAGCAGCGGCTCAACAACTAGAGCAGAACCAGCGTCTTACATCGCAGCTCGAAGACTTAAATAATTTTCCAGGTTATTTGTTTAGTTTTCTGACCGTCATGCTAATCCGGGTGAGTGTTTGTAGCTGTGCGCTGCTTTACCTGCTATCTGATCCTCCATATGTCTTTTTTACTGCAGTGAGCCTCGGTGTAGCCAAACTCCGTCAAGTATTTCATTGTTTTTATGCCATATTAGATTCGTCGTGTTGATGCATTTTGACCTGCTTCAATTTTCCACCGCTACACGCAAACTTCTCCATTCACTCAGTGGTCATAGTTCCACATCGCTTAGGATTTGTTGCTGCGCGTTTGCGCAGAGTGAAGGAAAGAGGAGACCAGCTGTACAGACAGGCTGCGAAATGAGATGCAGGTGATCAGTATCGGCAACAAGAGACCGTAATCGGGGATCACCGATCATACACTTTTTCATGGAAATCGGCCGATTATGATCGGTGGCCAATCGATCGGCACATCTCTAATATCAAATGCTTTGTCCACTTAGTCATACAGAGTTAATGTGTGCGGCTGAGATCTGAGAAACTCGTCCCATAAACTCGACCAACCAGAATAGTTTCTGTGACTCTTATTAAAAACTCAACAGACACGAAATGAAAGAGCTACTAAAGCCACATTAGCAGCATTGAATTAAATCTCCTGTTTGTTGCGCAGTGCAGTGGATTACCTCATCATGCAGGGCCGGTCCAAGGCTGTATGAGGCCTGGAGCAGAATTTGATTTAGGGGCCCCTTTTGTTTCTAAAAACATCAGCACCTCTGACAGATGTGTTGGATTTAATCTGAGAGAGTGGGAGTAGTTTAATTGACCAACCTATGAAGCAATCAGTTATAATTGCAGTTTACTAATTTGTATTTGTGAACAAACAGAGCTCATACTTAAAGATTAAACTCACAGCATCAGATTGTAGCTGTAGTAACAAAACAATCTAACTATGAATATTATTATTTGAACTTTTACAAAGTAAACTTGCCAGTTCCTTAAAATCTTACATTTAAATGTTAAACAATTTGAAATATTTTAATTTATGTATGCTGAAATTGAATCAAACTTAGCAGCATTGATCATCTCAATAAACAAGTGTTATAGTCATGTATCTGTGGTCTGTGTTAAAATGTTAGCATTTATGGGGCCCCTGAAGCCTGGGGAGTTTATGGAGCCGCTGATGTAATTTGGATTAAACAAAAGTGCAAATTTAATTGTATATTTTGATTTGTTGTTTTTAAGACTAGTTGTGGGTGGTGCTTCGCAGGCGATGTTTTCCCGTAACGTATAATTAAAGAGTGATATTTTTAAATTTCCTGTCACCTTAACATCTTTTAATACAAAAACACGGTGGACTGCCTCGTCACCCCGACCACCAGGCTTAGCAAGTTTTCTGGGGGAAACCATGGATTTATTTATTTTTTTTTTTGATATCTGAAATACTTCCAAACTGTTGGTGTAAGCTTTCTTGTTTTGTCCACAGTTTCCTCTCCAGCTGTTACAAATTTTTTCCCTTCATTCCTCTCCTTTGTTTTTTATTTCTAAGCAGTTACAAGGCATGATGGCTAAACATGAAACTGCTCAGCAGGTTCTTGGTAGGCAACCAATGAGAGAGTGAGTTAGTTGATAACCACCCAACTTGCTTGGCTTGCTGTGAGAAACTGAGGACCTAAAGTCTTTCCTCTACTTGCATCTCCCAGAATTCCATGTGCCTACTACCTATTAGGCATCTTTTAGCCCAACAAAATACACAGATGGAGCGCTAAAGACAAGAGAAATGTTTGAAAGACTGAAGCGGTGATTTTGTTTAAACAGTTTTGAGTTTTATTGCTGTAATGTGCTTATGCTGCTAGGATTTCTGACACATACTGTGAATACTCAATCTCGAAAGTTGGGTGATTTGTAGATGGACCCCGATTCAGACCCTGTACGTCAGGAAAAATTCTGAGCTTTAGAAGTCAGACACAAGCCTTGGCCTTTACTGTGGGGACGATGTGTTCAGGGTGCTGTCCAGAGTTAGTTTTCCTCCTGTTTTAGTGCTTTGCATGTACGCCATAAAGTTCTGGTCTTGTTTAACCAGAGCTCTGTCTGTCTCGTATTTGCTGTTTTCCCAATATGACTTGAGGCAAATGGTACTTATTATGGCTTCCTTACAGTAGCCTTTTTACTTGCCACATTCTTAATACCGGTGGATTGCTGAAGATGTTGCAGTGATCCACAAACTGAGCTGTGGATCGCTGCTGCTCCTCCAGAGGTTATCATGAACCATTTAAAAACCTCTAGAACTCTCCCCCCCATGTGCTATGTTGTGAAATCTTCATAGTTCTGTATGTTCACTAATGTTTTCCAACTAAACTCTGATCCCTTTAATTTAGGGATGCTCCGATCAGGTTTTTTGCTGCTGATTCCAACACCAATCATCCATGAGGCCAACCTCTGCCATCACCGATCTGCCAATAAATTCACCTAATTTAGACATAATACACATATTTTAATACATATCTAAAATCTTTTTTTTCTTTTTAAGTTACACGGTGGGGCATTAAGCAGCTGTTTGGTGTGAGAGTTCACTGTTGGGTGGAGCTTGAGTGGCACTACGTCTGTGAAATATTACTTCCAGTAGTGCGTAGTGGCAGTCCAACAACAAGAGCAGAACCAGTGTTTTACACTGCCTGCTCCAAGACTTGAATTATTTTTCAGGATATTTGTTTAGCTTTCTGACTGTGATGCTAATCCGGGTGAGTGTTGGTAGTTGTGCTATCTGACCGCTCCGGCTTTTTCCTGCATTGAGCCTCGATATAGCCAAACTCCGTCAAGTGTTTTTTTTTTTGTTTGTTTGTTTTTTTAAGATTTTTTGGCTCTAGTGGCCTTTATTTGATAGTTAATTGACAGGAAAGTGGGTAATGAGAGGAAGGGGGAAGACATGCAGCAAAGGTCGCCACGGCCGGGAATTGAACCTGCGACAGCTGCATCGAGGACTAAGGCTCCATACATGGGTTGTGCTTAACCCCTGCGCCACCACAGCACACCAAGTGTTTGTTTTTTAAATACCTAGTGACGTCATCATGGAAGAATAAGATAATTTATATTGCTATTTTCATCCTGTGTGTTGCACTGTGAAGTATTTATTTTTCATTTAGCTTTACCAATTATGATAATTTTTTTTCTTCAAAATCGCTGAATTTTTGCGTTTTCCCATTCAAATACTCAGAAGCGAAGCCGTTGAGGTAGCAGCAAGCTGAGCCTCAACGATTGTGCAACCTCTCGCTAACTGCGCTGGCTGCCACTCGATGAGAGCATGTTCCTCCTGTCTGTACGTCGCCAATAAAATGGTTAAAAAACTTTTAATATATAAACTGATTTTCCATCATTTAGCTTAGCTATATAATGTATAGTGTTTGTTGTCACCACCTTTGTGTGTAACATGTTTCGTGTGCTGAGAAGTAGGGCTGGGCGATATTAGAAAAATCTAATATCTCGATATATTTTTTGCTATATCGCGATACACGATATATATCGCGATATTCTTAAATTAGCTTCAGACGTTGTTTTAAACTATAGACTCCTTGCAGCATGACGTCACCGTGCATGTTGCCGCCCCCTTTTCCTTGCTAGACTTAAAGTAAGCTTGATGTATGAAATAAGAAGTTTGCAGTGTTTTGCTATGAACTGTCTACACCAGGGGTGCCCAAAGTCGGTCCTCGAGGGCCGGCATCCTGCATGTTTTGGTTCTCTCCCTGGTTTAACACACCTGGTTCAAATGATGACTCATTAGAGGCCTAAGAAGAACATTGACATACTGAACACGTTGTTACTACCACCAGGGAGAAAACTAAAACATGCAGGATGCCGGCCCTCGAGAACAGACTTTGGGCACCCCTGGTCTACACTAAGACTAGATAACAAGGTCCAAAAAGTTTTAATTAAGGAAAAAATAGTGAGGGAGAGGGAAGAGTCAGTTACTTCCTTGACTTTGACAAACTTAACAAATAGATGTGATGTGGAATAAGGTGTGTTTTTGTTCAGCTTAGAAATAAAAAGGCGACTTACACACAAACTGACATATCTTCAGTAAAGCAGGTGTTTAAATTAGCTAATCAACCATGGCTGTGTTAGCGTGGCTATTAGCAGCGGTGGCTAATCTACCACAGTGATCACTTAATAATTGCAAAATACACATCAAGTCTAAAAGCATAAAACTGCAACAAACTGAATGTTCTGCTCTAGGGTAATGTTCGAGTGTTTTTGATCCTGAATCCTTATACATAAAGTTGGGCTCTTGTCGGTTCTATGGCAACGAGTCTACATGTAGCTTAACACCGACAGAGAGCGAGAAAAAAAGAAGAGAGAGAGACTAGTGATGCATTTATAGGGTGTCGGATAAACCTTATTCGCAGTAATTTTGACAGTGAAAGTTTATTATTTGAATGACAATTTATACTCGGTGGTTGCGATATAGCCATTTTAACTATCGTAAATTAAAATTATCGCGATACATCGAGTATACTCGATATATCCCACAGCCCTACTGAGGAGTGATCAGAAATAGCAGAGAACAGACTCGAGGTGAGGCAGGCAGTTCTCTTGCCTCATGGCAGGGGGCGGTCATGATCCTAGGCGGTCATGTCTCTTACTCCGTGTCTGCAGAGTAAGAGACAGCGAGCTAGCGATACAGTAAATAAGTGAAGCTACACGCAGTGAGTCTACATGTAGCTTGGCCGATACAGAGAGCGAGAAAAAAGTGGTTTTGAGTTGTACTTCAGAGCGTTTTCCCTTTGCTGTGCAGCATAGCACTAAAATGACAATATATTTCCAAGTTTCATTGAATTAACGGAATTATTCTACCATGGCAGCATGGCTATGGATGGCATGTGAAAGTATAGTCTTTTTGCCCTTCATGCGCGAAATTTCCGCATGTAAACAATAATATGCAGGGCGCCATATGATTTTGATTAAGTCAGTGCCTCACCAGCCATGAACCTCACCACACGTTATAGCGCTATAGTTCCACACGACAGGATTTGTTGCTGCGCACTTGCGCAGCGTGAAGGAAAGGGGAGATCAGCTGCACACACAGGCTGCAAAGTGAGATAAATGTGATCGGTTTTGGTGATCGGCAATCACAGATCATACACTTTTTCATGGAAATCGGACGATTATGATCGGTGGCCAATTGATCGGCACACCTCTACTTTAATTGTACATAAAGGAAATCCATGTACAATCACAATTTGTTGAAGTAAGAAAATACTGGATATAGTGTAATTTTCTTTCATCTTTTCACAATTATCTGTTACTTTGTGCTGGTCTATAACATAAAATGTACGGAGCCCTCCAGGGTACATGGGGATTTTTTTTTCTTTTGCGTTCCCTCGCAAAACTTTTGCGTTCCCTCGCAATAATCTACTGATCAGTTCATGCGGCCTAATTGATACTGTAAGCCTTTTTTACGGTGGTCGCCGTACTTTCTGCTTTAATACAAGCTTATAAGGTTTTTCCATGGACTATTGAGTTATGATCGCGGGGTAATAAGTCATCTGATTGTGTCTCCATTGTGTTCGTGTCTGAATGGTTTATATGGCTGCTTTCAGTGCCGTTCCATCTGAGCCTTAACAGACATAAACATGCAGTAAATAAATCGATTTTCAATCAGTTTTTTGCACCAAAGCGTTAATAATAATAAACACGTTTTCAATGAGGCTCTATAAGAGCAACATGAATGAAATAAGTAATTATTGATATGACAGGAGCAGCAGCTTTGACACCTGGTGGTGGGCGTGTTGATGTGGGAGTGACTGTCATGAAGTATGAATGGGAAGGTGACGCTGCTGGCTGTGTGTGTGTGAGGAAGCGGGTGAGCTGGGTGGTCAGTTCTCGCAAAGTTTGGAGCATGATAATAAAAATTTAAAAAATCAATAATTGTGACAGAACAAAGAAGAGGTTAGGAGTTGATTGATACACGGAGTTAATCCAGTGCGGCCGTCTACCACCATTAGTTTGGTGTGTTTTATAATAATAAAACGTGTTTATTATTATTAACACTTTGGTGCAAAAAACTGATTGAAAATCGATTTATTTACTGCATGGCATGTTTATGTCTGTTAAGGCTCAGATGGAACGGCACAGAAAGCAGCGCTTTAAACCATTCAGACACGAACACAATGGAGACACAATCAGATGACTTATTACCCCGCGATAATAACTCAAAAGTCCATGGAAAAACCTTATAAGCTTATATTAAAGCAGAAAGTACGACGGCCACCGTAAAAAAGGCTTATAGTATCAGTTATGCCGCATGAACTGATCAGATTATTGCGAGGGAACGCAAAAGTTTTGCGAGGGAACGCAAAAGAAAAAAAAAATTCCCCGTGTCCCATGGGGGGCTCCGTAAAAATGAGACTATATGGAAGTTTGTGGTAGAAATGTGACAAAAATTTTGAGACGTTCAAGTAGGCCTGTCACGACAAACGATAAATCAATTAATCGCACAATAAATTAAACCTATGATCTCATTTTAATTATCGGCTTTATGGTCTCTCCCTGCCTTTTTTCTTTCTGTTGACGACACTGATTGAAAAAAGGCTCAACTCCGGTGCTCTGCACTGAACCTCCTTCCTCTTTTCCTTAATGTAATGTCCAGCGCACACTACACGAGTTGTCGGCCGATTGTCGGCCCATTTTCAAAACCTGAGACCACACATTAGCCGACAGAAATCCTAGGTATAACGGTTTGATCGGGTTCGATCGTGCTGTGTGGTGTCCAGCCACATGGGCACAAAATAATGGCTACAAGTCCAGTTAACCAATTTTAAAACCAGGCATTAATCAATGCTTTACTAGAATCTACCTGTGATGCATGTGGCTAGAGTCAGTGTAAAGTCCTGACCGAATGAAAATCATTATAACCTATTTATGTCACGTTAACGAAGAACAGCTGAAAAGTTACCGGGTTTATCAACTGTGGTAGCAATTTGGCTCCAACTCCTCTCCTTGTCATTTCTATATTCTTTGCACGAAATGTTGAATAAATATTAATGTTTCCACATATCATCTCCAATGTCCGCTGGACTTCGTGTCACGCAGTGTCAGCTGTTTGGGATTCCCCTCCGTAATTTCCCCTCAAAGCGTGGAGGAGAATCCGGCTTTCTGATTGGCTACCTGTCACATTCAGCTTTAAGCTCCCAGTCAGGGAAAACCCCTGATTTAGATCGGAGTGGCCGCGATGATCTACCACACACTGCAGGATGATCTGTTATGAAATCACCAGCGACAATCTTAGATCGGCCAACGATCTAAGATTGTTGTAAGGGGAAAATGGGGGCAAAAAATCGTGTAGTTTGAACTATTGCATTAGTTAGTCGGATGTGCCCATCTTCTCTATTTAAATCTACTGATTACTGAAGGTCAATATAGTATACAGACTTCATAATTTGTACTATTTTTGTTGAATGCATTTTTTATTTCCACTTTGGCTTTATGTTGTTTAGTTTTTATTCATGTACGTTTTTTGTTAATAGAGACTGAGAATCCATTTTATTTTTGGTTATTTTGTTTATTTAATTTATCAGTTCCAGTGTTATGTGTTCTTTTGAAAATAAAGTGCATCTATCTATGGCAGGAAATTGCATGCATTATTAGTCATTTCCATTAAATCAGTGCCAAAAGGTCTTGAAACAAAATTATCGTTTATCACAATAATTTTTTAGACAATTAATCGTCCAGCAAAATTTGTTATCGTAACAGGCCTACGTTCAAGAGACTTAAACATATTTTGCGAGGTGGTTAAAGTCTGTAATAATTAGGTATTTTATAAGGGCACCGTTTTAGAATCCTTAGGTGGAAGACAGTTAAACAAGCTACTAAAAAGACTATTACAGTTTGTTAAAAGTTGTAGCAAATTGCAATAGTGATTATTCTTATAATGATGAGAATAATCATTATTTCCATTATTATTTGATGGGAATAATGAATATAGGATGGAAGAATAATTCACTCCCATGCTCCTAATCCCTTCCATGGAGGTTTCACACAGAGCAACAGGTAGAAAAACTCCAGGGTACTGCATCTGATGGATCAACTGCCAAACACTCATCAGTATTCACTGCAGCTCGCATTATTGTTCGTGTGTAGCGCAAATGCTACAAAATGATGCTCTATTATACAGTAATTGATCGCCTTCTGATGAGCCATGTGTCCCCTCCTCTTCTCTAAGGAGACTCTTCTCAAGTGTGTAATAGCTCTTGGGGAGGGTTTTCCAAGAAACGCGCTGAGAAATTTCAAAACGAATGCAGAGGATCAAAGTCCTCTACCGAGAAACAGAGAAATGTGCAGAGTGGAGAGAGTCAGTTAATGAAAGAACCTGAGAATGTTTTGAGAGCAGAATTGAGTAACCGGACCGTCATCAAATTGAAACACTGAGGCTAACCACTTGCACAGCTGTATGAAAGCCACTCTCAGCAGAAAGCCACTTAAAACGGAACGTGAAGTTCTAATTTCTTCAGCAGCAGCTCTTGTTTATCTGGAGTGGTGCTCGAATCAGACAAGTTTCTTCAACTCTTAGCTCTTTATTTGACTGCAGGTTTTGCAGGTAAACTGGAGGTGAGAAGATCAAGGACTCTCCTCTCCTGAGATATAGAAACATACTTGCTGATTTTCTATATCCCAGCTAGCTCGTGTGTCTAAGCTAGAATTTGAAGGGTTTGGTACACATTTAATTCTCCTGATAAGAGGGTAGCTACTTCAGCAGCCCACAGGTGTTGGTTTGATCCAGGAACGCAGCAGTGGTTCCCTTCTCTCCATGGGTTCCTAGTTGCTGGCAGCAGTTTGGGCTGTGCAGTCAGCTTCTCCTCTCCCCTGAGGGGGGTCTCCACAGATGTTACCAGCTGGTGTCCATTATGTTGCAGTGGATTTGCTAGGATTCATGTGGTGTGTGTATGAGTGTGTCTAAGCCCAGATGTCTGGATTAGTGCAGAAGTGTTCATAGTCGGTGAAGCAGAGATGCTCTGACCAAATAAGACCAAAAGGAAAATTTATGGCCTTCATGCAAAACATGATGTGTTGGATGATAACTAAGGTCTAGTTATTGGCTACATGTGCACAAGGTATAGACATAACCTTGTGGTGAAACAAGATGGTGGCAGCGTCACAGAGGAACATGGAAGGAGCTAAATACTGGGAAAATTCTGAAAGAAAACCTTTTTTATAAGTTGGAAAAGTGAATGTTAATTAATTTAATCAGCCAGTAGAACTGTCAGAGCTGCAAGGCAGTAATTTAGATCAAAGCATATGGTAGAGTGGGCTAGTCCAGTACTTCTCAAATAGTGGGGCGCAGCCCCCCAAGGGGGCATGGCGAAATGTCCAGGGGGGGCGCAAGAAGCAAGACTTTATATCATCTTTATTAATGCTTAGCTGAAAAACAAGCCTCCGGTCACTAGGTGGCAGCAGCATTCAAACTAATCAACAGCCTGCCTGTTGAAGCCAGTAAAAAAAGTAGCTACACAGCTCTGTTGTAAACGGAGCAGAAGAAAAAAACGGAGCGAAGGACACAAGCGTGGATATTTTGAAATACATCTACCGTCATAGAGGAGAGATGGAGAGGTTTGACACTGAAACGAAAAAAAACGGCAGCAGACGTCAGTAAAGCAAGTATGACAGAGTTTTATGGCCAGGCTAAGACATTTTCATTTTCAAACATAAGAATACAGTCACACTACTAGAACCCAGCAGCATTAGCAGGATAATGTAAATATTGGCAGAGTAAAGATGCAATATTGCCTGAAGAAAGTTGTTAAGTTAAAAAGCTTCGATAGAGTGATGTGTAACTTGACCCACTCAGCAAGTCTGTTTTTTTCTATTAAATAAAAAGTTGTTTAAACAATCGTTTTAAAGACCTGGGGCTGAAAATTTGCTTTTGATGTGCTAAAACATTTAGTACTTAGTCATCTGCTAAACCAGTACCGACTATAACCTTGCAAGACCCTAAGTATTCCGCAATTTAGTGCAGTATGGTGAAAAGTTATCATAAAATTACAATATTATTCTCGTCCAACTTTACTCGTATTTAAAACCCAAATCAAAAACTCAGAGCCCGGCACTTATACTCCATCAGCAAGTACCATAGCTCGCAGAAAAAAGGCCAGGAAATAGACGAAACCTGTCTTTTTATTCATTCAAAATGTTATGCATTTTTCATGTCTTCTCATCTGACAAGCTGAAATATTAGCAATATTGCTGAAAATTTTTCCACAATGTTAAAAATTATATACCTGGTGAAAAACTAAACTGAAGAAGCTGACAAGTAACCACTGCTTGTAGTTGTAAAAGGTTTTGCTGTATTAAGTCTAAAAATGCACATCCCATTCAATCATTTGCACTTTTTCTTTTTCATACTTAGTAGTCTTGATTAGATGTTAGTGATTCACTCAATAAACTGATTTTGGAAATTATTTTGAGACTTGGAACAATAAAACAGCGGCTTTGATAATAAGGTCATACAATGCTAGAGCCAGTGGTTTGTACGATAAAAATTAAATATGAACAGATCCATAATAGTATTTAAATTCTGGGGCGGGAAGGGCACTGAGTGGGGGGACGTGCGAAAAAAAATATGATCCCTAGGGGGGACAGGACAGAAAATAATTGAGAAACATTGGCCTAGTCTGAGTCTGAACCTAATTCAAATTTGGAATCTGTTATCAAACTTGAACTCTCTTAATACAATCTGACTGAATCTTTGGTGTTTTGTAAAGGAGAATGGGCCAAAATGTCAGTTTGAACTAAGAAAGATCCAAAAGTAGGGTTGCACCAATAAATCGGCCCCAATTTCCTCAGTTTTCAGAGATCAATGATCGACCAATGCTTAAATTGCTTTTATCTACCCCAGCAAAGGTCTAAAAATCAGCCAGTTCTTTATTGCTCTGCCACGAGAAAGGGATGACTGACAGACCAGCCCACAGGATGCATGTGGGTGGATAATAATATTCCCCCGTTACCAACTTACCAACTTTGTTGCTATATTTGGCGACTAATCAGACAAAAAAAAAAATGGCATCGGCCAAAATTGACATTGGCAGGTTGGGCTTTTTAAAGTTTGGTGATCAGCTAAAAAAAAACTGCAATTGGTGCTCAAAGTGTTTCTGTGAAGAACTGACAAAATTGAGTCAAATTTTTAGTTTTTAAAATTTGACTATTTTGAAAATCATGCATCATTTTCTTTCTAATTCACAATTATAAGCTACTTAAAACATAAAATCCCAGTAAAATAATAATAATCAATTTTATTTGTAAACCCTTTTATATCTCCAATTGAAATCTGAAAGGGCTCATTCACATACTGTTGATGACAAGCTATTAGATTGTAGCTATAAATTTTTGTGCCATTGGCCCTTCTGACCCACACCAGCAGGCAAGGTGGGTGAAGCAGGCAGACCAGGAATTGAACCAGTGATCCACTGATTGCAGGGCGAACTCCTGCCACTGTCACCCCAAATACACCGAAGTTTGTGGTAAAGATGGTATAAACAATTTTGCAAGATGTCGTACTTTCCTACAGTTGGTCTTTGCAGAGCAGAATGAGGGAGAGGTCACAATTTCTTTGTGTGAACATTTTAACATAGTAGTGTGATTAGAGTTCAGGAGTGCTCTGTGGTTGCTAGAAAGCAAACACCATGATCGACTGAATCTCAGACTGAGACAAACGGGGCCAACCCTGCAGTAATCAGATTAGAGAACCTCTGCGACATTCTGCCAACTTTCCACCTTGTGATCCCGTGCATTTGTTTTATTACAGTCCTGAGTTAATGAGATTGCCTTCAAGACAGAGGTGCAATGCTAATAAGTAACTCTACTGCAGCTAGGACTAGGTACCCGTTTGTTCACCCCTGTCTGCTGCAGTGTTACCATGTTGCTGCATGACAAGGGTCAGCTTACGGTTCCTCTACGACAATAATCCATAAACTTTGTGTCTCGGATTTTCTCCACAGGAAACCTCGGATAAACTCCCAGCTGGTCGCCCAGCAGGCAGCTCAGCAGTACACCATGCCTCCCCCGCCCAAGAAGGACCGGAGAGAGAGAAGCGAGCGCACGGACAAGGAGCGTCCACACAGTGAAGGAGAGCGGGCCGGTGGGGAGGGACGCCCCGAGGGAGAGCGCCCTGAGAGCGTTGCACCAGAGGGGGACATCACCGAGAAGGACAAGAGCGAGATAGAGCAGCCTGTCAAAGACAAACCTGACAGGGAGAAGGACATCACACCAGCTGTCACAAAGAAGCCCAGCAGCAAAAAGACCAAGTCAGTGTCAGAGTCAGTATGCTGGGTTGTCACTTGGGGATAATCAATGCGTGTATGTGTAATAACTTTCTCCAGCTGACTAGAAACAAAACTGAAATTATTGCCCAAGCATTAGAGAAACACATTCAGGCGTTCATCTTTTGTCGCATTGATTACTGCAACAGATAGAGCGCATTACCCCAGTTCTAAAGTCCTGCCACTGGCTCCCTGGAGCTCAGAGAATTGACTTTAAAATACTTTAAAATGTTTTAAGTTTATAAACCACTGAACGACTTAGCACCATAATACATTAAAGATCTGTTGTATCAACCTTTCAGTCTCCTTTGCAGAACCAAACATGGAGAAGCAGAATTCAGCTTCTACGAGCCACAAATCTGGAACAAACTTCCAGAAAACTGCAAAACAACCAAAACACTGAGTTCCTTAAAGTCTATATTTCAAACTCAACTGTTTAGAGTTGCTTTTGAGTAGTAATAAGTGGAACATTGATAAAGATTTGTGTATTTGCTTGATGATTTGGATGATGACATTTGACAAAATGTAATGTTTATTGCTTATTTCATAATTGGTGACTGTATGATGTTTTTATGATGTAAAGCACTTTGAACTGCCTTTTTTGCTGAACTAAACTAACACAGATAAACTTGACTTGTGGATGGTAGTTTTCCATAACTCCTCACCTCATTTCTGTTTTCCCGCAGACCCAAATTGGACAACAATCAGAGTCCTCCAAGTGACAAACAGAGCATACAGTCTGGGAAATCAGCAACAAAGTCCAACAAGAACTCTCACATTTCCAGGTGAGCAGTAAGCCTTCTGTGGCTCAGCACACGACTCACTGCACTTCTGGTTAATGAAACTCATCCAGTAAAGAGGTGTGGAAGCGTGAAGTGATTCACAATTGATCTTATACTAAACACCCACTCTGTTTTTCATGCACTTGTTCTGACTCTTCATGTGTCACCCAGTGAGTTCAGTAATCTAGTATAATGCTGGTAAGCACCCTCACATGCCCTGGGACCAGAGATAACATTTGACCAAATGTAATGTTTATTCCTTTTTTCATAATTGGTGACTATATGATGTTTTTATGATGTAAAGCACTTTAAGCTGCCTTTTTTGCTGAATTTTTTGGATTTTTAGTAAAGCTTTTTGGATTTCCATAACTGATTAAATGCTATTTTTAAAATGTATATATTATTCTGACTTGTCGTCTCCAAGCTATGGAATAGTGGTATCTGTACATTTAAAATGTTTTTTTTTTTTTTACACACAGAATGTAGCAGTGTTCCCAACCTGGGTCCTCAAGGCACACTTACATGTGTGTAGATGTTCCCCTGCTTCAACACACCACATTCAAATTCAGCCTGTTAATTAGGCATCACTTAAAATCGTGTGCTGAAGCAGAGGAATGCTTAAAAGTTGCGAGGCAGTGTGCCTTGAGGACCAGTGTTGAAAAGAACTGGAATATAAAACTGCACTATACCCAATGTACTTCCCCCCTCTAAAAGATCACTTCAAAGTATAATATATTCTTAAATAACAATATTTAAGAATTTTAACGCTCGCATTTACTTCCAAACATGTTAAACCAATCTATGCTACCTCCACAAAAGGTCTGAAAATCAGCCACTGTGTCCTTTTCCTCTAACGTCAAAGAGGACATGCCCACCATGTCACATCTGCATGTGTGTGGTTAATAGTCACTCCACTATTGCTGACTTGGCAAATTTGTTATTATATTTATCAACTTCTCAGACAAAAAAAGTTGGTATTGGCCAAATTTGTAATCAACAGACCCAGAGGTCGCGCTAGACTTTTTTGTTCTCCGTCATTTTGACCGACAGCATTAAAAAAAATCAGTCATGTTCTATTTTTACCCGTCAAATTATAATCATATTAAGGTAGGCTATTTAGCTGGATTTTTATGCAATTTAGTTAATAACCTAGTTGAACCGTGAATCCAGATCCATCACACATAAAGCAGATGAACACATCTAACTTTTTCTCCGCAGTGAAAAAAAACACTGACTGTGGCCCCAATAATTTATAATAACTGAAATTAAACGACTCCACGTTAATTACCAGCACTTCACCTGCTGAGGTCTGAATGCACAGTGCCTCTCAAATTCCTCCTGGTTCACATCTGCAGAAAAAATCTGCGCTGGTTCATCACCGAGTTGGATCTGTGTGATCCAAACCGATCAATTGAACTCTGAGTGTTTTATCCTGTGTGCGGTCTGGGCGTGCGCTTTTACAAGGATTTTATTTTCTTTTTTTGTGTGTGGTTTCGCTGTCCTGAAACGGACAGATGTTGCGTCTGCCATGCTCCTCCTAAGCGCCTCTCTCCTTGTGGGCAGCTCCATTTGTTGAAACCGCTGGATAAGTTGAGATTAATTCTTCGCAGCATTGGTTTTGCAGCGCACTGCGCATGTAGCATTCATATTAACTTCTGCACCTTTATTTCCTCAAGATAAACTGCCGGCTCCTCTGTTTACACTATAAATGGATTAACACAACATTGAATACTCTTTGTTTTTCTCTGGTCTGTACTGGAGACTGGATTTAAACACTCCCCTTTAACCAATGCGCTTCTGAACAAGAGGCTCCAAAGTGTCCTGTTCATCACTCTTCAACACGCTGCCTGCTCCCGGTCAGAAAGATGCATTTAGTTCAGTGTCCATGAGATGAAATTCAGAAAGGATCTTTTTATTATTTGCTTTTAAATGCCTCTGCGATGAACTCTTTGCATAAAATCTATAATTCACATCAGTCAAGGGTGTGAATTATAACCGGTCAAATACGGAAAATATTCTGTTAACGCGACCTCTGAACAGACCTATAGGATTTGCATTGGTGCTTGAAATCCTTGAAAATGTTTGAATTAAAAAAAAAGTGTGTTTAAGATTTGGAAATGCTTGATTTTTGTATGAAGTGTTTGAAAGTGCTTAATATTCACACTGCACAGTTTTGTAATAATATTTTAATGAACTTTTAGGACACAAACCTCCTTACAGAAAAGTCCAGTGATAATTCTTATGCTCATGCATTTCATTTGAGCAAGAAGATCATGTATCTTAACACAAACCAAATTGTTCAATGTAATGTATATTTATTATTCCTAATGACTCAATGACTTGCTGACCAATGCTATGCCCAGTCATAACAAATGCAGAAAAAATGACTCAATGTCACCTACTCTGTATTTAACCGGTATCTTTGTTAAATCAACGGAAACATTTGACTAAAAATGGACTAAAAGTACCTGACCAGCTTGCATGCCTCTGTAGAAAATAGTTTTCTTTTTAGAAACTTGTTTGTCTGACATATAGCTGCGTATGTGATGTGTTGTGTTTATTCTTTTTCTGTATTTTATTCCATTATTCAGACCAGGCAAGTGCATGGGAATGTGAATTAATCTGGTGCCTCAAATGATAACACCCTCTTCTCTTCACCCAGACTTTAGAAAGGGTTTATAGGGGCAGTAGTATTATATTTTTTTCATTTTTGTATTTTTTGTTATGAATTTTTGGAAATGCTGTACTTTATATAACACTCTTTGGCCCAAACCATGTAAGCTGTACTGGTATTTTTTTTATTTATTTATTTTTAATTTTCTAAGTATAAACATTACTCAACTATTTAAAAATTATGAAATTGTAGAGCTTCTTTTCAGGAACAAAGCGGAGCCACCGTCATTAATTCATATCTGCTAATCTACCTACAAATGTAACGTGATTTGCATTAGTAAAATTATTTTACCTCAATGATTGGAAGAACAGCCAACTAAATCTTTTTCTCTCAGTAACAACTTCCACACTTAAGAGTGTTATCACTAGGGACGCACCAATACACTTTTTTTCACATCTGATACCAATATCTGAGCTTTAGTATCAGCCGATACAGATATGATACTGAAAAACAGTGTTGAATTGATTTAAATTGTTTCTTGTTTTAAAAAGACATGAATATAGTGAATTACAAATTTATTTGATCTCTGCACTTAAATCCACCAATGACTTCACAAGCTTGGTGAAGCATGTAAAAACTATACAACTTGAATTTGTTCAGCCAGTGCAATTAGGAGTGTAATAGCCAATGTAAAATAATAAAATGGTTCAGAAAGTGCAATTAGGAATTTTATATATAATGTAAAATAAATAATAAAGCATGACATTGTTCAGAGCACAAAGCATAGAATTAGACTGAACAAGTCTGCCCTTATGGGTTGGGCCCACCAATACCGATTCCAGAATTTTTTGAAATATCAGGACTGATACAGATATTACTATCAGATTGTTGCGTCTCTCGTCGCCACATTCTAAAAGCTGACAGATCAGGACTGGCGATCTAATTCTGCTCATCAGTCATTTCTGTTTGTGTGTGCCATCAGGCCCAAGCTGAAGAACATTGATCGGAGCACCGCCCAGCAGCTGGCCATCACCGTAGGCAACGTGACAGTGATCATAACGGACTTTAAGGAGAAGACCCGCTCCTCATCCACATCTTCATCCACCATCACGTCCAGCGCGGGCTCTGAACAGCAGCATCAGAGCTCTGGCTCCGAAAGCATGGACAAGGGCTCGTCGCGTGCCTCCACCCCCAAAGGGGACCTGTCTGTGGGGCACGACGAGTCATTCTGAGCGCCTGCTTCTCTTATTTTTTTGTGTATTCCCATTGCCTCCCAGTGCTTCACTCCCACTCTCCTCCTTGCCCATACGTCTGGACACTATGGATCCCATTGGAGGTGGGGGGGGTGATGAGGGAGTTGTCACCATGTCCCGTTGTTGCCCTGCCCTCCATTCCATGATTTCCCCCTGGATGCTGAGCGGAGCCGGCTGGATGAGAAATGGTGTGTGGCGCCTTTTAAGGGGAAACAAACTTACTCGTGTCGTCCTGATTGCAGGGATTAACCCCCGTCCCGTCCTCCTGGTAGCACCCAAATATTTGTCTGTATTGTTTTATATTTGTACGTGGGTGTGAGGCCAAGTCTTTTTTTTATTTTTATTTTTTTTCCCCCTCCCATTTGTTCTGTTTTTGTAAAGAAGAAATCTCCACTGGGCACAGTAACCACCACCATTTAAATAACTATTATTCCCCTTATTTATTACCTGTTGCACCTGTATGCTTTGATATTTTCAGATTTTTACGTTCAAGCTTTTGCTGCGTAGCTCTGCTGGTTGATCAGTGTTTTCACTACATTAAAAATGTTAGGATTACACACACACAGGTGCTAGATACACTGTGAAGTGATTCTACAGATCTGGGAGTGCCCATTTTTTCCTCAATGTGAGAAAGTGTTTATGAATCAAACTGTCCTCCACATTTCTCAACAGCACTGTGGAAACCTCGGCAAATTTTTTAAAATTCTCTAACCGGCTTGACTCCCATTTAGTATGCTCTCGCAGATTGTACAATACCTTCTGTCCTCTCACTGTACAATGTAGGCTGTTGTGTAAAACACTAAAAGCTGTTGATATTTTCTACATTCCATGCTTCACACGTTGAGTTTTGTGACTGAAGGTCAGAGTTTGGAGTGGCCACGCTTCCTGGTTTCTTTGACTGAAGGATGCAGTTCTTGGTGAAACCAAGTCACACTGTAAAAGCCAGACCTTATGGTGTCAAAAATTGATCATTTTAATTATTTTTGTTGTTGTGGTCCTGAAGACAATGTTTGGATCTTCATCTTCACATGGAAAGTGCATGCTACAAAAGTGGAAAAAAAAAATTCAAATTTGACAATTCAATTGACTTGTTTTTTTTATGTGTATTCATTTAAGATTGCTGTCACTGAAGGCAAAAAACATGACAGTACTTACTGGAATGCGAATAAAATTTTATAGCAACGAGGCTTAATATAAGGATTTTAAAGAACTTTACACCTTAGCTGAGAATAGATCAACATAATTTCCTTTAACCTGTAAGAAATTGTATAAAGAATAAATGTGTATATGATATCTTAGTTTTATTTATTGAAGGACCAAAGGAATTTCATAATGACATGATACATACAGATGAATAACAATTTGAAATGCAATTATCTAATGTGTGAGATGAATAACAGTTTAAATAAAGACTAATATAATCCATGTAAATGGTGTTCTTATTGTACACTCAGTGTCTCTGTGTGTGGCTAACCCGGTGTGGGGGAAGGGGGAGGAACGGGCTGCTGTACTGTAGACTTTTGCCTTAGTGGAATAAGAAAAACCAAAAGCTTCATTCTTCTAGACTAAAAAGCTGAGTTATAGTCGTGCTTTTGAAAGTTTGTGTTGAGCGCGCATGAGACTGCGTTTATAGTTGACACGTGTTGTAAGCCGTATTCTCCTAAAATGAGCCTTCATGGAGGAATCACATAAACGCCAGTGTAGTGGGACCGGAACTGTTCAAAACCTCTAGTTTGTGTGAACGGTGGCGCACAACCGCGACACGCTCAAGGCCAATGCATTGGCCAAGTAAGTCCTCGCGCCCAGGTTAACGCGTTAGGTATGAAGCTAGCTTCACGCAGTGCAGCAACGCGTAGCTCCCCCTTTCAGGTCACCAGTAGAGCAATAGAAAATCCCAGGAAACAGAGGGAAGGATGAAATCTTCTCTGCAGATTCTCGCAAAAGAACAATAATCTTGTTCCAACAAGTCCAGGAGTTAACTTTTTTTTTATTTTTTAATTTTAACCACCCTTGCATTTAGCTACAGCTACAGTTTTGTGCTTTATCGCATACAGAATCAGTGTTGAGCAGAAACAGAACTGTAAAAATCAGGCTGAGAAGGAAGGAGAATTAAACACAATCTGAACCGATGAGGTCTGGAAAAGCTCCTTTCTCTCACCTGCCTCGGCTGTAACCACATTCACAAGGATGGAGTACTCACGGCATTCATTGTTAAATTAACAGATGGCCATTTTGCTGGGTATATGAATTATTGCTTGTAAATAGAATTTTAAAAAGGTGCAAAGGCAAACACTATGAGTAACTAAGCTGAGGTCCTTTTTTTCTGTTTTTAGTTTTCCAGGTTTTTCCCCCTCCCGCGCAAGCAGTTCTGTTCTTGTGTGCGACCAGTAACCTTAATTTACTGTGTAAAGATGGTTACATATTTTAGCTTTGTTTGTTCAGAGACCCAAATATAGAATGCTTGTTTTATTTACTGTATAACCTTAAACGTGAACTTCCAATTAAGTGTATTATACAAAACTAATTTTTCTTCCTGTAACAATGTCTTGTACAATGCTTTTAAAGTTATTGCTTGGTTTAAGAAAAAAGAGAGAAACTTTTAGAGACAGTACAAGTATCCATTCTTTGTTTAGTCCAGTTTTTTGTTGTTTCCTTCTTTTTTGTTTGACTTCCAGCTGATGTGTCATTGTTTCCTTCTTGTGAAATCGTCACCTTATGTTCCTGGTGTGGAAATGTATGCAGCATTTTCAGCAGATCACGGCTCCTTGTCTAGCTAATGATGTTAACTAATACATGTTTCTGGCATGTGCACGACTTTGCGCTTCTAGGCTAACCTGATCATTTTTCCTCCGTTTCAGATAGAAATGTCTATTTATGAATTTTGCTTGTAGTTTTTCACAAATAAAACTGTCAAAGTAACCTGTCCTCTGGTTGCCTCGGGTTTCTCATCGACACCTCTCACGTGTGTAAAGAGTTTTTAAGTGAGGTTCTGATAAAGCACTGATGCTAATGGCTATTAGCAACACAAATCAAAAGCCACATATTTCTCTCCATTTTAAACACAAAGGAACATCCTCCCCCAATGTGTATTGCCTTAAGAATTACTAGATATTTTACACCTGCTGCCTTTGGCAGGGATATGTGTGTGTGTGTCTGTGTGTTACATGTAGCAGTCTGAACTTGGAATGCTGAGCAACCTTTGACCTTCCCACCTAGAATTCCAACTTCAGGGTTTTATGGAAGTAATTCACACTGGGAGTGCCCATGAATAGTTAAACTGAAAATATTTGATACCTTGTCTAAAAACATTTAAACTGCATACTTTAATAGTTCAAGCACCAAATATACCTCAATAAGTGTTGATACACACAGCTGGAAACTGGCTTAGCGCTACCGCAGAAGCTAACGGCTAAAGTCTTCCTTTTCTCTGCTTTTAAGGGTAGGGGTGCACTGATTTATCAGCCAGCTGATTTATCAGTGCCAATTTCCTTAATTTGGAGAGATTAGTGATTGGCCAATACATACATATGAAGTATGACAAAAGTCTAAAAATCAACCGCTGTCCTTTTTTGCTCTCTCTCCCATGAGTGAGGTTTGACTGACAGACCAGACCACCAAGTCATGTCTGCATATTTGCAGTTATCAATAGTCTCCCCACTGATGCAAACTCAGCAACTTTCTTGCTATATTTAGCAAAATTTCAGACAAAAAAAAATGGCATCAGCCAAAATTGGAATTGGCAGGTCAGGCTTTTTAAAGATTGGTAATTGGCAATCAGCCAAAAAACTGCAATGGTCCAATCAGCACCAAGGAAAAGAAATGGTACATCTGAATTGTGTCAACTAGCATAACCCCCAGATATTTTGCCTTCCCAAATTGCATTTTCTATCAAATATTTTACACTCAACAGAAAATTCCACTAAGAGTCATTCCACAAGAACTTTGGAGTGACTTTCCACAGATATATTCACAAATAGATGAACTAACAAAAACTGAACTGTGAACAATTGGGATCTGCTGTTGTAGTGTTTTCAAGGAAGATGTTGGTGACACCGAGTTAAACCACAAATGAAGACCCTGGAGTTTAGTTGCAGCTTGTTTAATTGTCTTCATGAACATGTGGTGAAAACTGAAATGACAAAAAATACGCTCTATCTCAACATGTAGAGACATATATACCCAAATTAAGTGGTTCAAGTTCGCTAAAATAACATTACAGGAAAATCAACAATAATATCCAACTAAACAGTATAAGCTGCCATATGATGTAACTTACGGCGTTCCTGCATGACAATTCAGAGTGGATGGCATTTGATAACATTTCCATGCTGCCTCTTGCATGTGAACCTTTGTTTTCGAAGCAAAACCGGAATACCGGAAGTACGTAAATGGAACCGGAAGTAGAATTTACCAATAATATATTTTTTATGGGCTGCACAGTGGTGCAGTTGGTAGAGCTGTTGCCTTGCAGCAAGAAGGTTCTGGGTTCAATTCCCAGCCCTTCTGCATGGAGTTTGCATGTTCTCCCTGTGCATGTGTGGGTTTTCTCCAGGTACTCCAGGTTCCTCCCACAGTCCAAAAACATGATTGTCAGGTTAATTGGCCTCTCCAAATTGCCCCAAGGTGTGTGTGTGCATGGTTGTGTTGCCCTGCAACAGACTGGCGACCTGTCCAGGGTGACCCCACCTCTCACCTGGAACATTAGCAACCCTCCCAACCCCACTAAGGGACAAGGGTGTAAAGAAAATGGATGGATATATTTTTTATACAAACTTATATAAAGCATGAATTGTTTGTCTAAACAACTTGCAATCATTTTTAATTACACTGAAATATTTTTAGAATTATTTATTTAACCTTATGAACTTATTTATAGAAATGTCTTAAGGACAACACAACTGTGTATACTTAGTGATTATATGTTTGCTTCTTACACCACTTAGCTTTCACATCAGAAAATTCCTCTCGATACATATTTCATGCAGGAAGATTATTGGTGGCACACAGCTTCTTTTTTTTAAGCAGAACTTTACTTCAAAAATCCTGAATTATACTTTTAAGTTCCTTTACTCATTCGGATAATGTGAGGGGTGGATTGTCTGAACTTATTGACTGTGATGGCTTATAATGTAGTTTGTCCAAATCTGTTGGCAATTAGTCAAAAGATGGGTTTCCCATTTTTTCAATGCCAAAAATGCTAACATTTTTAACATTATTTGTGTCTGAAGGTGTAGCTTCAGACACCTCTGTAGGGGCAAAAAAAAAAAAAAGTCTCTCTCACACACACGCACACACGTTTGTTTTGCTATCTTTGTGGGGACTTCCCATTGACTTCCATTCATTTCTACTCATTTCTACATCCTAAACCTTACCTTTACCCTTTTCCTAACCCTAACCATCACATACCTAACCCTAAACCTAACCAAAACTCAATTCATACCTTAGCCCTAACTCTGACCCCTGACCCAAAAACAGGGTTTCCCCTCGTGGGGACCAGGCTCAGGTCCCCACGAGGAGCGAATGGTCCCCACAACGTAGCATATGGCAGGAAAATCGTCCCCACAAGGTATTACAAACAAACGCGCACACACACACACACACACATATATATGGGCCATTCGTTCATGGCCCATATATGGCAGCATGCCTAGTCCAGGCAGCATTTCGACATTTTTCCCAAAGAACAGGCTGGAGTTGTCCCAACAAATGCAATAACAAGCTGTGACAACAAGGAAATATATATTTGAGTAAATATATTGAGTGTATTTAAAGAATTTCTTAAATGCTAATCCTTCTTCTTTATAACTTACAGAAGGTCATCTGGCATCTTGAATATCAACATACAGATCAAATCCAGACTGATGGATGACCATTATTTTTCTTTTATGAGCTTCAACTGCAGTATGGTTGGTTTATTTCTGCTTATCCACCAATCTTTGGGAACCCACCATGTTCTGATCATCATGTTAAGATGTGGGAAGTTTTCCAGTCTCTGGTCTTAAATTTCATTTTTCCAAGATAAAGCTGCCAGTTTATCAGCTTTATCTTGCAGAAAAATATAAATTATTCCAAAATTGTGCCAGAAAAAGTTGCTCGTACAGGACGTTGTGATCCCGCTCTTAATTAACAGCAGTGTTCTTGGGTGAAGTTGGTCCTAAGCCCAGTCGCTTAAGAAGCAACCCTGTACAGAATGCAAAACCACGCCCAGCAACAAAATGTGCAATTTGGGATATTCCTAATTTGGACTCTATTAGAGAAGTCAAATGTTTCAAGAAACATTAGTGAACCCAAGACATTAAACTGAATGTCATGGGTTGTCTTCTAGAAAACAATGCATATTTGTTTTCTAGAAGACAAATATGCATTCTGTTTGTATTCGCTTCAACATTTCCATAAAGTGCCAGTGCAGCCTTTTGGTCCGTACTCATGTTACATTAACTCACCCAAACAACTTCTCCATTTGTCTCGACAGAACAGGCAGGACTGCAGGTCGATGCACATCAGGGAGGTCTGGGCAAATTGGTCTAATACAAGTTTTTTTGCTTTGTGATCATTTTCAGAGCAGTAGTGGGTGATGCAGCAGTTTTTGAAGGAACAATGTCAGAATTGAATGGGACGCATCTATCAGAAGATATGGCATTTATTACCATTTGGATGGAAATGATCATTAAAAATATTAATAATTAAATTTTAGACATTTCAGTATAAAATGCAAAGAAATGTTTTATTGTTAACATTTTGTATGTGAAGTCAAGGGGATGTCCTCACATTAAGCACAAACATTCTTGCCTCAGCCTGACAACTAAGCACTGTTGAAGTAGGAATTTGAAGGGCTGAAATAGGCAGATTAATCATGATGAATTGCTTATTAAAATAAATGTAAACTAATTTGGTAATCAATTAATTGCTATCTGGAATATAATCATTACATGGACTATATAAAAATAGTGATTTGATGAAAGAACACAGTCAGAGCAGTAATTAAGCCAAAACTGTATTTTTTTTTTTTTACATTTTACACCTTTAAACTATTACCTTGTAGAAGAATAGGCATGCCACACAATGTTTTGGCTTTATTTGTCCATTTCACCTAGCATATCTGTCATTTTGTGAAGATATTTCTGTTGCTTTATTTTCATCTATTTTCTCAGTCGTGGCATCTTTTATTAAAAATGCGGTAGCACTTTATTTGAAGGGGTGTGAATAAGACTGTCATGACACTGTCATGACATAACGTCTGTCATGAACATCAGTAAGTCTTCATGAATATTTATGACTGTTGTCATAAAGTGTAATTCGGTAAATGATGACACTTTTAATACAAAGTTGACTTATTCAAAATGTCTTTGTTATGACAACTTGTCACTGGTCATCATTTCTTGGTTGTCATGACAACCAAGAAATCATGAGGCGCTTTCGCACTGCACGGAACGGTACGGAACGGTTCCAGCCCTGTTGTGTTCGCATTACACTGAACAAAACTCTTCCGTTTTCCCCGAAATCGTTGTAGTGTAAACGGGGCCCCGTTTACACGACAACGATTTGGGGGAAAACGGAAGAGTTTTGTTGCGTTTGCAGTGCGCATTTACACGAAACCACCGAACGTTTTCTCTGACAACGGCACAGATTGAAAACGGGTTCCAGAGTGCGATGTTTCTGAAACGTACCGTTTTGCGTTGTCGTGTAAACCGAGAAAACATTTCTTTTCTTCCAGAGAATCCCCAGCTCATGCATAGTATGACGCAAAACATAGCTGCTTCCTACAATCCACAGAAGAAGAAGAAACTACTCACAATACTGGCGTTACTGTTTCCCCATCAGATACGGTTCCCTCAGTCTCTTCACCGCTCCACCGCCCAGGTGGCAAAATACGGCTGTTTGTTCAGCCTCTTATCTAGAGAACTACGGACTAGCCCCTGCTCGAGTTTAACAGGGGGGGCATCGACTTATTTTGGGGGGGCAAAATGAGTCTATGTAGCTGAACATAGACAACAACATCAATAGCCTACAGGCTACTTGTTAACAAGCTTAACGTGCTGTATTGATATTAGCCAGTCATCTTTTAGCTATCATTACCTGCATCCAACAGCTTTACTCAACTCAGTCGGTTAGTTTGGGGAAAAAACTGTGCAAAGTTATTTACGTTTTGCTGGTTTGCTGCCATGATTCTAACACACCTGCGCAGCAGCAGCAGGTCTCCTTCGCTCCCGCACAGGTGTAAACCCAGCGCGAGCGTCTCAGCGTTAATGTTGCGTTTGAAGGCGGCTCGGAAAAACAGGTTACGACTTGTTAGCAACGGATTAAACTGTTTTAACTGCTGGAAAAGGTGACAGAGGACACGGATATGGGAAGGGCGGGAGCTCCTATTTTATCAAATTTATATAGGAATAACAGACTGTTGGCCATTCCAAGGTAAAAACAATAAACAGCTTCCAGTTCGGGGCCCGCTACGGACACCGTGAAAGCTCAAACAAGGTGTTGCAGCAAAGTTATCCCACTTTTTCCAACTGCATGAGCCCTAATCAGACGCACACAATGCGTGTTTTCTCTCAATCTATGGGAGAACGGTACCTGATAGGGAAACACGAATCTACATGCCTTTAAGTAGAACTTTTTTTTAAACACATGCGCACTCAGTTTCAAAGAACCTAGCACTAACTAGGCACAGCGAGAGCACTACATGTTTTCGATGTGTGCCGTTACTGTGTAAACACAGATCGTAATTAGAACGTTTTCGTGTAAATGATCCAAGAAAAACGGAACAAAACTTCCGTTTTTGTTGGATCGTTGTGAGGGCGCCATCGAAGCGGTACCGGACGTCAATATTTTTTAAAACTAAAGAATGTGGTTTAAGATGAATACACCCTTTTTTGGTCTTGTCGTTTTTTATTATTATTATTATTATTTATTTATTTATTTATTTATTTATTTATTTATTTTATTTTATTTTATTTTATTTTTATTTATTTTTTTATTGTTCATTCCAGACGTATTTGTCATGTGCATGTGTCTTGCCAGTGGGGGCGCTCTCGTGCCGCTGTGGGTCCTAACAGGGAGAACGAGTCTCCTGGCTCTGGGCATGCGCGGCTCAGAATAAACGAGCTCTTGCCGGAGATACACTGTTTATGACTCGCTTCCTCTGTGATCCACAGGTAGTATAAACCGCAACTTTTTATGGGCCATTTGAGATGTTCTGTGGGTATATGATGATTGGTCAATGTTGTGTTTGTATTTCGTAGTATTGTGGTGTTTTTGTTTCTCTTGAGGATGTACTTATTTGTGGGTGGCTTGATCTTTTTTTATAACCTCTGCAACGGTTATAACAGCCCGACGTTAATTCTTAAGAACCGTTGTAACTGACGGACGTTGGTGTTTACTGTGTTAGGAGAAGCGTTTTTTTTTTTAGTTCGATTATGTTAATTTAGGATTATATTTTCTTCATTTTTTGCTATGTTATTTTATTTGTGAATTTTGTTTTATTTTATTTCTTTGTGGTAACTCTGGATGTCAATTGAATTTGAACTGCATTGTAATTGTATTTTATTTATCTGTTTATTTGTTTTTTGTAATCAGAATAAACGAGCTCTTGCCAGAGATACACTGTTACGACTCGCTTCCTCTGTGATCCACAGATCTGGTTGCACAGGATTCATCTGCCTGTGCACCACTTGATACTGGCACCAGATTCCCCTAGGTCTGGTGCCGGTAGCACTAACTGCCAATTTAATAAAAATATTTCAAAGAGCACTCTTTACAAAATATAGTAGTGAGAGCCAGCTGTCAACGGAAAATCAACGTCTGACTCCATAACAACCAGCGGCCAATTAGCTGCTGGTTCTAAGCAGAACCGCTTGGCCGGCACGATTGGAACCACAGCTCTTGTGGTTCCATGGGGCCGGGTGGAACCGGTCGCAAGTTGTAATGCGAACACGAGCGGAACCGTTCCGTTCTGTACCGTTCCGTGCAGTGCGAAAGCGCCTATGATCTGACATAAATTTGTCATAATAGTAGTCATAATTATTTAATTATTACACTAGCAAGAGCTTTAACAAAACAATGATTAATATTTCCACTCCCTGAATTGAAGCAAAACAAGTAGGACAAGCAATAAAGATTTCATTAAGCTTTATTGCACTGTCAAATGATTTAATAACAGACTCATTAACAATTTCTTTTACATCAACTAAAGTGGAGCAAATAGCACTAGTTATGAATATGTCAGTAAGTGTTATTACAGTGTCACTAATATTATATCTTACCTCAAGTAAAGTGGAACAAGTAGCAACAGTTATGAAAATGTCATTAAGTAAAGTGAAACAAATAACAGTTATGAAGATGTCATTAAGTGTTATTACAGTGTCAAATGCTATGCTAACAGAGTTATTGATATTAAGTCTTACCTCAAATGAAGTGAAACACACTGGACTACTTATAACTACCATCATAACTGTAGAACAAACCCTTTGTACGTTGGAATAAAACAAAAGATAACTTGTTCTAAGATAACAGAGGGTTTAACGTCTGGTCTGGTATTGTTACTCTGAAATACTGATTGAAAAACTAAAACAAAATTATTTATTCTGTAACTTAAGAAAATAGGTTCTTTCAACAGTAACACTTGTTGCTTTGATGGTATCAGCCATCTAATTCGTCTTAGCCTTCCTGTAATACTCTGAAAACAGGAGATCTTCTTCTTGTCTTCATTTCCTGGAAGCAGCTCTTTGAAGGTGTCCAGAAATGCTCAGAAATTACAGCTGTTCTTGCAATAGTTAATCATGGCGAAAACCTTTTCATGAATTCAAACTTGGTGACTCTCTTCTGAATCTCATAGTCGGTGATGACTCAATTCATTGTGGTCACTTAAAAAAAGAACAAAAACAAAAAACAATGTCATCATAATTCAGCATTTATTTAAATACCATTTCAAAAATGTCCCTTGCTGCTCACTGTCAGAATGGTAGACTGGCAGACAAATGGCTAACATGGGTCTTCATGTGGCTAAAGGTTCCAAAGCAAAAGAACACAAGCACTGTGTCACATCAGCCAAGTTGCTAAATAATGCACATAAAGGATAACTTTGTCTAACATATTAGCTTTTAATTTGCTAGATTAAAATTGGAGGGAAAAACCAATTTGCCTGTCTTTAAGATATGTTTAATATTAAGGGCTAACGTTACAGTAATGGAGTTTAATAACTTTAGCTAACATTAACTTACAGCAAGGTAGGATTGGCTTATTGACTTATTGGCTGCAACATGGCAGAGCTTTATAATATTACTACATAAAGCTAATTTTTAAAGCTTAATCGGTAATACTTTTATAACAAATTTATGTCAGATCATGATTTCTTGGTTATTGACAAGTTGTCATAACAAAGACATTTTGAATAATGTCAACTTTGTATTAAAAGTGTCATAATTTACTGAATGACGCTTTATGACAACAGTCATAAATATTCATGAAGACTTATTGATGTTCATGACAGGTGTTATGTCATGGTTATGACAGTTTCATGTCAGTTTTATTCACCCCCTTTCAAATAAAGTGTTACCAAAAATGCAAACTAGGGTTGAAACAGTTAATCAGATTCATTTTGATTAATTGATTATTAAAATAATTATTATCTAATTTAGTAATCCATTAATGTTAACTGGAGTTTGTACACTAAAAACTGTAATTTGCAGTTACAAAAAAACTTCTTAATCTGTAAATCACTTCTCAAAACTCCTCAAGTGGCAGTTATTAAACACCTTTTGCGATCCTGTAATTTGTGTTATCTAAAAACTAATCAACAGATCAGACCTGCCCTGAATTGATGTTAATTCCAGCCAAAGAATAAAAATTTTGCATGGATTTTATACTTATGTTTATCCCCCTCGTGTTTCATATTTGCCACAATTCCATTACAAATGTGTGCAAAATTTTGTCAATATTTAAAATTGCGGCATTTCCATTAAATAAGAGGTGGAATTAAATCACACGTGAATACATTTGTTCAAGCAATAAGTCATTAGAAAAACATGCTGCCCCATCATCCCTGTACCACTTCCTGTCATCTTCTTTATGGTTTTCGCCATAATCACATGACTCGTGATGCGAAAAGTGTTTCCATTGCAGTTTTACAGAATACATTCATTTTGATACAGCCGAAAAACCACCTCATCCTACCGTCAAAATTGATAAAAAAAAATGTGTTTTGTCAAAATAGACATGTTTCCATGAAGCAACTCTATTTTGTAATTCCAATTTGTGCAGTTTTAATGGAAACACAGCTAATAAGTGGATTTCTTTCATGTGTTTTACAGCAATCAATCAAATTTTATTTGTATAGCTCATCTCAGCAGCAAGGCATTTCAAAGTGCTTTACATCATTAGACACAAAAGCACAGAGTCATGCAACATTGAATCAACAATCAAAAATATTAAATTTCCTGCTCCAACCCACACCCCTTTTCAAACAGTGGGGGGGGACTCCAACCCCCATTGTTGTAAGGGGGCCCCCTTTTCAACAGCGGGGGGGCCTCTAAACCCGCACCCATTTTCTTGCTAGCACTTGAACCCGAGTTGGGATTCAAATCCCAATTGTTGTTTATGTTCCATAAGCAACTCTAAGCAGGTGGGTTTTAAGTGGAGATTCAAAAGCACTCAGTTATCCAGCTGTTTTACAGTTTTCTGGAAGTTTGTTCCAAATCTGTGGGGCATAGAAACTGAATGCTGCTTCTCCTCGTTGGTTCTGGTCCTGGGAATGCAGAGCAGACCAGAACCAGAAGACTTGAGGGGTCTGGAAGGTTCATGCAGCAACAGCAAATCTTTAATGTATTCTGGTGCTAAACCGTTCAGTGATTTATAAACTAACAGTATTTTAAAGTCTATTCTTTGAGCCACAGGGAACCAGAGTAGGGACTTTAAAACTGGTGTTATGTGCTCTATCTTCCTGGTTTTAGTCAGAACGCGAGCAGCAGCGTTTTGGATCAGCTGCAGCGGGAGGATTGATTTGTTAGTCAGACCTGTGAAGACACTGTTGCAGTAATCAATGCGACTAAAGATAAACAATGGATGAGTTTCTGTTGATCGCACTGAGACATTAGTCCTCTATCCTGGAGATGTTCTTCAGGTGGTAGAAGGCCGACTTTGTGACTGTCTTAATGTGCCTCTGAAGGTTCAGGTCAGAGTCCATCACTACTCCCAGGTTTCGGGCTGATTGCTGGTTTTCAGTTGTAATAACTGAAGCTGTGCATTGATTCTAGTTCGCTCCTCTTTAGGTCCAAAGATAATAACTTCAGTTTTGTTTCTGTTCAGCTGAAGAAAGTTTTGGTACATCCACACATTTATCTGTTCTCAGCATCTATTCAGTGATTGGATGGGTTCAGAGTCACCTGGTGACATCGTGATGTAGAGCTGTGTTCATCCCCGTAGTTATGGTAGCTGATCTTATTTCCTTTTATGACCTGAGCCAGAGGGAGCATATAAATATTGAATAGGAGGGGTTGTAGGATTGAACCTTGGGGTACCCCACATGTGACCTTTGATCTATTTGATAAGAAGTTTCCAATTGAAACAAAGTAATCGCTGTTCTTTATGTAAGATTAAAACCAGTTGAGCACTGAACCGGAGAGTCCGACCCAACTCTCCAGTCGATTCAGTAAAATGTCGTGGTCAACAGTGTCGAAAGCTGCACTGAGGTCCAACAGAACCAGCACTGTGGTTCTCTCACAGTCCGTATTTATATGGATGTCATTGAACACTTTGACTAGGGCCGTCTCCGTGCTGTGGTGAGCACGAAAACCAGACTGGAAGGAGTCAAAGCGATTCATTATTGTTAGGAAGTTAGTTAATTGTTTAAAAACTGCTTTCTCAATAACTGATGAACGGGAGGTCAGAGGTCGGCCTGTAATTCTGCAGTAGTGATTTGACCAGTTTGTTCTTTTTTATCAGTAGTTTAATAACTGCTGTTTTCAAAGCCTGGGGGAAAACACCTGATGAGAGCGATGAGTTACTATTTGGATCAGATTATTAGCAACGGCAGGCAGGACTTTCTTAAAGAAATGTGTGGGTAGGACATCCAGACAGCAGGAACTGGAGCTTAATTGACTTATAATTTCTTCTAGGGTTTTATAATTAAGTAGCTGAAACTGGGTCATTTTTCCTGTATTTGTTTTGTTTGAGCACAGCATTGGTACTGGCTTTAGAGTGGATGTGCAGATTAATCCTCTGATCTTTTGAATTTTTTCTGAAAAGAAACTGGAAAACTTGTTGCAGGCGGCATTAGATTGAAGTTCAGGTGGTGACATCATAGGAGGATTTGTGAGCCTGTCAACAGTAGCAAATAGAGCTTGAGTGTTGTTGGTGTTTTTGTTTATGACATCTGCAAAGAAAGTCTCTCTTGCATGTTTTAGTGTTGTGTGATATTATGTAGTCTTTCTTTGTAGATGTCATAATAAACGTGCAGTTGAGTTTTACGCCATTTCCGTTCGGCCCTATGGCAGAGTTGTCTAGCAGATTGAACTGTTTGTGCATTTCTCCATGGAGATTTCTTCCTACCAGACAACCTTCACTTTAATGGGGGCAATGTATTCAATGATATCTGAAAGTTTGCACTGAAAATCATCTACCAACTTATCTATGTCATTACAGCTTAAGGGTGAGGAAGAAGAGTAGATTTGTTTAAATGTTTCTGCTGTGTTTTCTGTGAAAGTACGTTTTGTGATAGTAGCTGTTTGTCCAAGTGGGTTAACGGATAAAGAACATTCAAAGATAACAGCAAAGTGATCCGACAGGTGACATCAGTTACAGAGACATTGGAAATATTCACACCCTCACTGATAACCAGGTCCAGTGTGTGTCCATGAGTGTGTGTTGCTTGTTTGACATGTTGTGTTAGATCAAAACTCTAATATATTAAGGAACTTTTTTTCCCCTGTCTTGAGGGTTGTCAACATGAATGTTGAAATCACCAACAATTATTAAACAATCATAATCAATGCATATGAGAGATAGAAGCTCATTCAAGTCTGTAAAGAAATTTTCCACATATGTTGGAGTTTTGCATAAAGTTGGTGTCAAAGTTCGTTTGTGGCCTTTTACCACAATTCCAAGATACTCAAAAGACATAAAATTACCCAAAGAGATTTTATTACAATTTATGGTATTCTTAAATATTGAAGCCACCCCTCCTCCTTTTTTTGTTTTCTATTCTCACTTAAAAAATTTAGGTAGGAGGCGCTGATTCAATTAGTACAGTTGGTTCATTATTGTCATTCAATCATGTTTCTGTCAGAAATAAAACATCAATATTATGCTCGGTGATGAAATCATTAATTAATAGAGCTTTAGCACAGAGAGATCTGGTATTTAAAAGAGCCAGTTTAAGTGATTGGGAGGCTGAAAGTTCTTCAGTCTGAGGTTCCTTTAGGCAGGGGATAAGACTGATGTTTGAATTAAGACCACTGTTTTTTGTATTTCTGTTTTTTGTACATTTTCTTGTAGTGATCCGGACAGGTAATGTCCTGTTTTGCAGTGCCGGGGGGCCAGACACATTCTGGAGGAAGACAAGTGTAAAGACAATAATTGGACCTCAGAAACAGAGTGCTGGGTCCTCTGGGAAGTGTTGAGATGCTTTACCAAGGCCGAGAAAGAGTCACACGCTGTTAGACAAAGGGCCCATAGTAAAGAGTTACATTTTTGATTCTGTTAGACACCAAGGTCCATTTCTCACGAGAAACAGAAACTTATCAGGCCACAGAGACATGGTGTGATTTCAGGGAGTGTCTTCAGTTCATATAATCAGCTGCCCTCCTCTTTCTCCTCAGACGCTGCACAGACTTTTTTAGAAACTCATCTCGGATGTAATGGTAAAGCGTCTCCTTTCAGCGCTGAAAGTTAATAAAATAAGTAAAGTCTGAATGCTTTTCTTGGCTGATTTTATGCTCCGTGTGTCAATACAAATTATGATTCATCGATTGAGATTCTCGTTCTCAACAGATGGTAGCAGAGGATGGTTTTGTGTTGACACATGAGCAGAGATTGGACTGGCCGTTTAGGCGCAGACTTTCCGGAACAGTACTCTGGTGTAGGGCCCACATGAAAGGTAAGGACACTTGTTCCTTAATATACACCATTGTACTGTTTCTCAGGTCTGTATAAATTTCAGTTATCAGCCGTTGTCTGTACTGTTTCCCAGGTTTGTCTGCTTGTCACTGAGTTTTCTAAATTGTCAGCCATTGTTCGTTGTCAGCTGTTGTTCATACTGCTTTTGATCAGTTTGTCTAAAGGCTTTCGAGTTGTTCATAGGAGTAAGGTTAAAGTTAGTTAAATAGTTAATAGTCAAAGTAAAAGGTCGATTGGCTCTGCAGCGGGAGATGGTCGTCCCCGGCTTTTCCCGGACGCGGGGAAGGTAAAGGCTAGGTTTTGTCGGTTTTATCCTTGGGGAGTGCTGCCCCCTGAAAAGAACGCGTTAGCCAATCTGTGACTTGCTCAAGAAACACAAAAGTGTTGAGAGGGGTCCACCATAGGAAAAAAGATAAGAGAATAAGATAAAGGTTGATCGCGATCTGTTCCTCTGTAGAGTAATAAGTGAAATAAGTGATAAAAGAGGACATCATAGGAGCTGTAAAGCTTGGATCCATTTCTGTGTATCTGAAAGCTGTGTGTGTGTCTGTCAGCTGTGTGTGTAAGCTTCTGCTGCTGAGCAGACGTTATGTGTTTAAATGTTATGTTTATTGCAATGTGTTTTAAAACCATGGTCAAGATTGGGAAATTATAATCTGTGGGAGGTTTTTGACTTTGTTTGCTGGGTTTGATTTTCTGCTGTGTTTGATTTCCTCGCTGCCGTGCGAGCAAAACTGAAAAAAAAAAGAGAAAAGAGAGAAGAGGTGATTTTTGAGCCTAAATTTTAGCCTAAACAGATGGAGGGTGAATTTGAAAAGGAAAAATATGATCCAAAGTGGGGCATCGGGCCATGGATTGCGCTCGGTGAGCAAATAGAAGCATTAATAACTTATTTGCCAGAGGATGATGAATATCAAAATACGAGAGAAACAAAAAAAAGGGGGCTAGAATACCTGGTGCAGAAGAAAGGAGGCGACCTGTTAAACAGACAGCCTTTGGGAAAATATTGGCTGGAAGGAATAAATGATGGTAAGGGAAACTTATTGAAACTAAACTAATCCTGCACAATTCACTATATTCACATGTGGTAAAATTAACTGTATGAAGGATGAATGAAATTACATAACAGGTAAAATTGTAAACAAAATAAAGTGACATCTAATGGGTTGAAATTCTAGAAATTTTTGCTTAGCTGTTGATGGGTTAAAATTTAAACTTAATGAAACTTGAGAAACTGGGGTTTATAGCAGAGTTGAACTTTATCATGGACTCATCAATATTTGTCTCCCTCATTATCTTATCAAAACAGGATTCCTTTTTATGTGAAACTTGGTCACCTTAAAATGTCTAAAGAGGGAACAGAATTGGTAAATAAATATGAGTAGGTGTTTGATTAAAAGGTGATTATGAAACAGCTCCAGATTCAATTAAGGTTCATTACAAAACATTCTTGTCTCAAAGACAATGTATGATTCTAAATCCAGATAATTCGGTTACCTTACTTCAAAATGGGAAATAATATGTTAGAACAGAAATAATCACATTTCAGCTTTGGTTTAAAACCAGATATCATTTATTACGAGACTGTTTCATTTGGTTTCACATTTTTTTATTTTCTTTTCATTTGTATTGACATTATTGTTGTTTTTATTTTTCCTAATAACAAACCAACTAACCAACTAATTTACTAACTGAACTAACTCTTGATTTCGAAACACATGCGTGTCTTGGTAGAAAGGCACAAATTGGACATGAAACTTTTAAAGTGCATATGATAATAATTGATTATGTAAAAACAAACTGATTGGACAACAACTGGCTCACAACATTTGTGTGCCTTAAATTTTGATTGAATTGATACATGAATCCAAGTCCAACAAAACATTTGATTTGAAACGCAAAGACATCTTACAGTACTGCATAATCTTTGTCTACATTTTTGCTCCTTTGCCTAAATTGATAAATTATTCTTTTGTCGGTTCACACAGAACAATGACACTGCTTTTTAGGAAAGCAATCCAAATTCTGATCTGAACTCTTTAAAATGATGAAACTTTTGGCCTTTCCAGTACAGTTTCAGTTGGACATTTTAGACATATGTAAAAAAAAAGAGTCTCTGAACAATATTTTGTTTGTTTTCTATTTACATAAGAAAACAAAAGGGGGAAATGATAAATTATAAACATAAAACATTTCTGATAAATCTTTACATTTAGAACATTTAGAATTTTAGACAGATGTTTTGGAAAACTTGTGACACCCTGGAATATTTTAGTTTTGGAGAATAGTAACATGCAAAATTGCTTTCAAATTTTTAAATTATATCAACAGGGGGTGAAGAAGAAATAGACTCTAATTCCTAGTTGGTGTATAGATATAGTGAATTATGAATTTATTCATTTGACATTGGTATATTGTGAGTTTATTTAACGAGCTCTTACTGTGCCTTCCTGCATGACTGAAATACAGAGTCATATAGAAGCTCTTACTACATTAAAATCGGTAATTTAAAATTGAATAGCTTCAATCAATATCTATGCCATGTTTATTTAAATATTCATGAATTTCCTGCATCACCTCTAATTTTAATTGTATAAAGTTACAGTTGGATGTAATTGTTATCATTGAGAAAACTTTGGTTAAAAGTACTATAAACTTCTACAGAGCCCCTTAAGGGAACACGGGGAAAAATTCAGATAAAATGTGAACAATTTTTTAAATTCTAAAAAGAAAACTATACATAAATACAACACTCAGCTGTTTTGAAAAATATCAGGATAATGGTAACATTTTCATTAAGCGTGGCATTATCACAAGGATGCTTTTGTGTAAAATTGGACACTATTGAATTAATTATTTTACATATGCATTTGAATAACCAATTTCTGAAAAGTGTATGTAGCTGAAATACTAAATTTTGTTTAAATTTTTAATAATTTTTTAGTCTAAATTTTGATAGGAGTTGATTCCACAATCGGTTAATTCTGAAACATCTGAGGGTGAATCATCTTAACGCATTTCTATTTTTCTTTCTCTTTGGAGCTCAGAGCCTGAGGCAGTGGCCCTTATCTGAGCCGCTCCAGTGACCCTGAGCCTGGCTGAAACAAAAAAAGGGAAACAAAATAAAGAGCCAACTCTTCATCTACATCACAAGCTAAAGAAAAGACATTTAAATTATAATTATGTGAGCAAAAGGTGGCATACACTTTTATTTTCTTAATTTACTTTGTGTTTTACTCTAGCAGTTCTGCTTCCTGTGGTCTGACGGACCGTAGGGGCCGGGTTTTGTGGGTTCAGAACCGTGCAATGAGGTGATGAGATGGGGGATCGTGTGGCCTCAGCATCAGGCCTCCGCTGTTCTTAAGCCACACTGACTTGGACATTTGCACTTTCTACACATGAATTGTGCCATCTTCTGCTGGACTGCTGTCTGAGAGCAAAGACCTACTGGACGATTCTTACACCTTCTACAGAGGTCAGTGAGGTTGGATTGATTTTTCCTGTTGTCACCTGAAGGCGGATTGCAGCTTACAGGAACTCGCATTGGATGTCTGACTGTGATCTCTGAGGAAACACCTGGCTAAAGGATGAGACCCAGGCGTCATTTCTGAGGGTCTCCTATGGCAGAAAAGACCAACAGCTTCTGCCCGACGTGAGACAGAGGTTTGAAAACAATGATTCATCTGCTGTATCTCTCAGTCTGTCTCTCCCACACAAGGGGGGCCACATACTTTGTCCAGATTTTTCTGCACAGCGGGACTCAGTGCTGCCCTGGACAGATTCTGATGGGGCAAATGGAACATCACATGTAAAGTTGGACTGAGATTCAGAGGCGGTCCTGTTTGTTGCCATGGTTGGTCCTGGGATTTCCCTCAGTCTGCAGGTTGGAGACAAAATGGCTGCCAACAAAACCTTGTAGCTCTTAATGGTTTTTCTAGAATTTTCGAATTGTGTGATGCCACTTTTTCTCAACTTAGTTTATTTACAGCAAATTCATTATCTACTGCCAGTGTTGTGTTCAAGACCACCTAACCCGAGACCAAGACAAGACCAAGACCAGAGTGTATCGAGACCGAGACAAGACCAAGACTTTTAGGGTCCGAGACCAAGTCAAGACCAAGACCGAGGAAAGTCGAGACCGAGTCAAGACCAAGACCAGCGGCCGTGCTACATGACACAATAAAATGTAAAATATGATCAAATTGCTTCTCAGAATAATCTGAAAGATCCATATTCCCATAAAAACACCTAGATATTAAATACTTAATACATTTTACCAATATTAAATATTCCATTTCTGTGTTACAATGTGTGATGGTCTCGTGCCATCCCTAAAAACATAACACCCTGGGAATTTGCCCATATTGCTCATATAAGAATCCACCACTGTTGCACCATTAAACATAGCAATTGAGGCAATGCCCTGACGGTAAATAACACTCAACTATGAACACTGACCAAGGAGCAACAAGCAAGAAGTAACCAAACAGAAGGCGCTCATCGTGACTGTTTTCACTCTATCCCAGTACATGAAGCCAGGTAGTCTGACACCATGGCAGACATTACAGCTGCCACTTTGAACAAAAACAAAGAGCAATGTGCATGCTCTGCGTGCTCTTTCGTTCTTGTGTTTTAGTTATTTGTTCATTTAAATATCAACGTACATAATTAAATAATGATGCAGTGTACACAGAGCATTACTAGAACAAAGAACGGGTGTTCTGTCAGGTCAGATCGTCATGCTTAGCACGAACTCACGGTGTTCTGTCAGATCAGCATACGTTGTCAGATAGTCATACGCTTAGCTCAGACATGCATAAGCTGTCATTACCATATGATTTTATTTAATCAGCAACATAGAATCATGACGTAGATCATCATACACTTGGTTATTAACAGTTGTATGGCATCCAGCTGCAGCCAGACCTACTTTAAATACACTTTGAAACCACGACAAGGCATGTATATCTATCTAGTTATCATATTATGTCATATTATAAACAATTTAATGACTTATTTTCGTCATAACTTGTTGCATATGCTGAACTGACAACTCCACTGACGGTCGGACTTCTTAAGGCGCATGCGCTAGCACGGTACTCACTGCATGTATGCTAGGAACATAGAATCATGACGTAGATCTGTTATTAACAGTTGTATGGCATCCTGACTTAGCGGTTAAGTGAGTTTTACACGGGCGTGTGTTGTAGCTGACTCCAGCTGCAGCCAGACCTGCTTTAAATACACTTTGCAACCATGACAACACATGTATATCTATATAGTTATCATTGAAAACAATTTAATGACTTATTTTCGTCATAACTTGCTGCATATGGTGAACTGACAACTCCTCTGACGGTCGGACTTCTTAATGCGCATGCGCAGGCATGGTACTCTGCACGTATGCTATTCTGACAGCGTATGGTAATCTGATAGAACAACGGCTCTCAGTGAGTGACACTCCAGTCCTATCTAATAAATAAAGAGCCGTGGAGAAGAATCGACTGTTTCTGAATGTCACATCACTATATTGCAGACTTTTGGACATAGCGTTGTCCTATATATGCGACAAGTCAGTCAACATCTCCGCACAATAATTCAGGCAGTGAGTGACTTTTTTTCATCACAAATTCTTATGTGTCTCTGTACAGCTAGCTTTGCTAACATCACGTTAACGGAGCTTACCTTCTTTGAGCTACTTTTCTAAGTGACGAAAATAGTTAGACGTTGTCCCCATCGTCTCTGAAAGGAAGCGCTGCTGAGTTAGCTCTGGCCATCGGATTTCTTACTATTTATGCAGCGCTATTATATTACTGACGATTAGACAAACATTTTCTGCCGCTGAGAGAAAACCACTGCGCATGTCCTGGAGCGCCGCGTGCGAGTGAAAGGTGGGGAGGGAAGAGGGAGGGAGAGAAACACGTAGTTGCTTGGATTTTAATTGGTGCGTTTTGCATCCACTGAAAACAAAGATGTTAACAAATAAACTGGACAGTATGCTGCACGTTTAGTGATATTTTCACAGTTGCGGTCTCGACTGGTCTTGAAATAAAATGCCGAGTCCTCAGAGCCCGAGACCGAGACAAGACCGAGACCAAATGCGGTCGAGTCCGAGACGAGACCGAGACTATCAGAAAACGGTCTTAAGACCGGACTCGAGACCAAGACCGATCTCGAGTACCACAACACTGGTTCTGGGCATTATATATAAACTGGTTTAACCCAACCACTGTTAGATATTGGATTAGTGTGGCCATTTAAAATGAAGCTTACTGAAAATTTCAAAAATAAAAGCCTGAATATTCCTCTCAGGCCTTTATTATGTTTTTCTCTCAGGTTAGTGCAGAGAGAACTACAGATTTAAATCGTGTTTCCATCGGAGACAAGAAATTGCCCTCTTATATGCTTCAAAAAGTTTTCGGATTGCTCTTATGGATGCTGAACAGTAAGCCGCTTTGATCAGAAAAACTAACTGCTTCAAAGAGTTAGAATTCTCTCTCCCTGTGTGTCTCACTAACATGATAGTTGAGCTGCTCTTTAGAACTACAATGACTGAAGGTCAGAACTACAACATGGCGGAACTCTCAGATACCACAGATTAGGGCTGAACTGGCATTTAGAACTACTTGCTGTTTTGGGCATTATATAGTTGGATTAACCCAACCACTGTTACACATTTTATTGCTGTGGTCAATTAAAATGAAGCTTAATGAAAATTTCAAAATAAAAGCCTTGATATTTTTCACATCAGCTTTGGGCTTTATGTGAAATGTTTAAACAAACTACTTTTACACATTGAATTGGTGTGGTGGTTAAAATGAAGCCTACTGAAAGTTTCAAAATAAAAGTCTGCATATTCCTCTCATGCTAGTGCAACGCTGTAGGCGTTGCAATAATATTAAGCTTTTTTCGCATTTTTTTCCCTCAGGATAGTGAACTGCCTTGCGCAGCAAGGCAGTGCATTAGCATTAGCATTAGCCTTTTCCCTAAAGGTAGCTATTAGATAATTTTCTTACTTATTAGCGATGTTCAGTATACTGAATGGAGTAAATCAATGACAGAAAACATGCTAGTGATGCCACACATCCTACATGAATATTAGTCTTCAAGCTAATATTAGCATTTTGGCTTATGCATTAATTTCAACATACTGAATGGTACAGGTACAGTTTAGTCAACATGTTTCTGACTCACCACAGGTTATTGACTACATTGCAGCTTTCTTTAGCATTAATGCTAATTTTTTGCATCAGAAGGCTTGATTAAAAAGCAACGGGCACACTTTGGCATGCCCCTCAAAATTTCTGCGGAATTTTCTAGTATTATGTCTATGCCCCTCCGACTAGAGCAGTGACGTCACGCTCTGAAGCTCTATTCTTCTTCTTCTTCTTCTTCTGATTTTATTGGCGGGTGACATCTAACGTTAAGATGTATTATCGCCGTCTACTATGCTGGAGTGTGGACCAGAGTATCTCCCTTTACTCTAAATTCTCAAAAATAATCCTGTTTCCTTCAAAGAATTAATAACTGCTTTATTTATTTTATGTTTATTTAATATCTTATCTAATTTTAATGTCTCTATATCATATTTCATAATTTCTCGTTTTAGCTTCTCTCTACTTGCTGCGTACTTTTCACAATGAATTATTACATGTTCTACTGTTTCCATATCCCTACCGTGCTCACAACTACCTGTTGGATGTTTCCCTATCAAATGTAATGTTTTATTTAATCCGGTATGTCCAATCCTCAATCTTGTCATTACCACTTGTTCTTTTTGGTTTTTTCCAATTATTTCCATATTTCCTACTTTCTTTTGTATATTAAATAAATGACGACCTTTATTTCCTTCCTCCCATAATCGTCGCCATTCAGACTTAATTTTTCTCTTAATAACTGATTTTATTTCAGATTTAGAATACGCTATTTCCATAATTTCCTTTTGTTTTAACGATTCTTTAGCTAAATGGTCTGCTATGTCATTCCCTTCTATGTCTTTATGAGCAGGTACCCACATAAACCTAATCTTTATTTGAATTTGTGTTATTCTAAATAATATTTCATAAATTTCATATACTAATTCCATACGAGTTTCAGATGACCTATTTAAAATTGACATTAATGATGATAATGAATCTGAACATATAAGAACATTTTCAATTCTATTTTGTTCTATCCACTGTAAGGCCATCAGGATTGCTAACATTTCCACTGTATAAACAGATAAATAATCAGATGTTCTTTGCTTCTTAACTATACCTAGTTCAGGAATAACATAAGCAAATCCTGTTTTATTTGAACCTAAATCTTTTGATCCATCTGTATATATAACTGTAAAGGATTTATATATATTCCTAATTCTGTTATTCACAAAATTTTCCCAATTATTATCTTTATTTATCTGCATTTCTTTGTAAACTTCTAAATCTACATTCACATTATGGAAATAGCCAATAAGGTGTAATTGGATAAGGCACCGCAGCAGAGTACGTCTTTCCCTATCTACCTATTTCCTTAATGCATTTATCTGCTGCCCAGGCAAAACAGTCTATTTTAGCTTTTTCACTCTCCCAGCAAGGTTTCAGCGTTCTTACTGCTGTATTGTTTTCCTCCTTATGCCCCTGCAAACTTACCCAATAATTCAGCATAATTTGCTTTTGCCTCAAATATAAAGGAATCTCCCCCATTTCTACCTGCACTGCCAAAGATGGAGATGTCTTCAAAGCTCCACAACATACTCTCAAAGCTTGATTGTGAATAACTTCTAACTTACTAATCACTCTTTTTGCAGCTTGCCCGTAAACTACACATCCATAGTCCAAAACTGATCTGATCAAAGCAACATAAATCTTTTTTAAATTAATTTTATTTGCACCCCAATCTAATCCTGTTAAACATCTCATTATATTTATAACTTTTTTACATTTCCCTTCAATATACTTTATGTGATCACTCCATAAAAGCTTAGAATCAAATATGATTCCTAAAAAACAAAATTTACTCACTTTTTCTATTTTTTCTCATACATTTTCAAATCCATTTCTTCGATCTTCTTCCTACCAAATACAACCGTCTTTGTTTTATCTACTGAGAATTTAACTCCCCATTTATGAGCCCAATTTTCAACAGATTTAATAGCTTTTTGTATTTTCTCACACACTAATCTTACATTTCTCCCTTTCCTCCACAAGGCTCCATCATCAGCAAATAATGACTGCTTAACATCCTGATCTACTTCTTCGAAAACATCATTAATCATGATTGAAAACAATGAAGGACTGATAATGCTTCCCTGTGGAGTTCCATTATCAATTTTATATTTATTGGATCTTTTTACTGTTATGTGCTCCGGGCACATTATGATTTTTGTCTATTTCTTTTTTTTTGTTTTCTTATAGACCTTGATTAAATGACCTTTTGTAAATATATTTTGGAGTTTGAATAATTTCTTTTGGTCATTTAATTACGTTAATTTGTGGTGCTGTTGGTCCGCCTATAAATAGGCTGGCTTTCGGCATGTAGGGAGCCTCCCCTCCATTCCTGCCTGGGCTCCGCCTTTCCGCTCGCTTCCGCTCGCTCCACCACCACCAGGCGCGGTGTGCGCTAAACCAGCCGCTGTGGGCCGCAGCTGAGATTTCCTGCCTGCCATGTGGTATCTCTGTTGGCCTTTGTTTGTTTTTTCGTTGTGTGTTTGGCCTGGTGGGACCGGTTGTCCTGTTTTCGATCTTTCTTTTTCATTAGGTTCTTTTTGTTTTTAGTCCGGTACTAGTAGGGGCTTCGACGGCCCTGTATAGGGTTGGCCCTCTGCTGTACTGTTTTGTTCGGTTTGACCGGCTCACCAGGTCCAACTTTCTGTTAATACTTTTGGGGATTTGTTTTCTTTATTTTTTTGAGACACGGGATCTGAGGGCTTGAACTTTATTTTCTTCACAGGAAATCAGAAGAAGCTGAACTAAGAAAATCAAAGTGAAGAGAATTTATGAATAAAAATAATTGTTGAACCCTCATCTGTTGTCTCATGTCCTCAAATATGTTGTGCCCTTGGTGGACGTAACATTACTCCTAACTGTACCTGTATAACTCTGTTCAACAAAAAATCTCTAATCCAATTATAGGTCCTTCCTGTAATCCCCATTTTATATAATTTTATAAGCAACCCATCCTTCCATACCATGTCATATGCTTTCTCAATGTCAAAGAATATTGCTACCACTATTTCCCTATTAATTTGAGCTTTTCTAATATCTGATTCTAAACAGATAACTGGATCCATTGAACTCCTTCCTTTTCTGAATCCACTTTGACATGAAGACAGAAGTCCTTTACTTTCTACATAGTATGTAATCCTTTCTGTTATCATTCCTTCCATAATCTTTCCTAAACATGAAGTAAGTGCAATTGGTCCATAACTTAGAGGGTTTGTTGGATCTTTTCCCGGTTTAATAATTGGCACAATAATTGCTCCCTTCCAATTAGATGGTAATCTTCCTTCTTTCCAGGTCTTATTATATAAACCTAGAAGTTTTTCTTCAGCCTGACTCCCTAAATGTTTTAGCATAATCTAGCATATCTGATCTTTTCCTGGTGCTGTTAGTCCTGATCTCAGTATTGCTTTCTTCATTTCCTGCATAGAAAAATAAACATCCATTACATTTCCTGGGTTTGTTCTGTCTTCTAAAATAACATTATTTGCCCTTCTTGTCTGCTCCCTCCTAAATTTCCCTTGTTCTGTTAAATTATCTGAACTATGAATTTTTGCAAATGTTCCTGCCATTACTTCTACTTTCTCTTCATTTGTTACTGCTATTCCTTCTTCATGTTTTAGAATTGGGTATGTCCTGTCCTGTCTATTCCCTTCATTTTCTTAATCATTCCCCAAACATTAGCTATAGGAGTTGTTCTGCCAATTGAATCACAAAAAAACTCTCCATTTTGTCCTCTTTGCCTTCTTAATAATTTTCTTTGCTTCTGCTTGATATTTTTTAAATTCAATAAAATTTTTAAAATTGTGTGTTTTCTTCAATATTCTAAAAGCTCTATTTCTTTTCCTTATTGCTTCACTGCACTCTTTTGTCCACCAAGGCACCTCTTTCTTTTTGCTCTTACCTTCACTTACAGGAATTGTTATTTTTGCTGCTTTCAGTATAACTTCCCTAATCTTTTCCTCTATACTCTCTATACCTAGATTTAAATTGGCTTCCTCCATATATTTCTCACATATATATTTAAATATCTTCCATTTTGCCTTACTAAATATCCACCTTTCCTGCCTTTCTACTATCCCTTTCTCTTTAGATATAAAGATTTTACAAAAAATTGGAAAATGATGACTACCTATTGTTGTTTCTTGTTCTATTTTCCACTCACATAATCCCGCTAAATCTCTGGACACCAAAGTTAAATCTATAGCTGAGTAATTTCCTGTATGCACATCTATTCTTGTTCCTCTTCCATCATTCACGCATACTAATTGATTATCTTACAACAGCTGTTCTATTATCTCTCCATTTGTATCTGTTCTCTGCCCTCCCCATAAATTGCTATGGGCATTAAAATCTGCACACCAAATAACTTTGTTTTTATTTTGTCCCTGAATTTCTTTTAATTTATCCAAGTCCAAACTTCTACATGGATTGTAATAATTTATTATAGTAAACGGCTCTGCCTTTATCCAAATTTCCACAATTACAAACTCATCTTTTCCTCTCTTAATCACTCTAAACGGGAACCCTTCCCTAATAAATATGGCACCCCCCCCACCATTACCTTCAACCCCATCAAATCTAACAGCCAAATATTTTAGTATTTTAAATTCTAATTGGGCTTTTAGCCAAGTTTCTTGTATACAAATAATCTCTGGAGCTTCTTCTAATTTATCAATAAAATGCTTCAATTCTTGTCCATTTGAAATTAAACTTCTTGCATTCCATTGAAGAAGCAAAACCATATTGTTGTTATCCTGTCCAAGCTGTCTCCTGACTGGCCTGAGCGCTGAGGTCATCCCTCACTTCCTCCCATGTCATTTCATTGATGTTAAGATGGTTTGCTGCTGCTTTCACAATCACTTGAATTCTCTCTGTTTTTGACTTAATTTCCATTGTTGCATTTATAACTCCTGCAATAAATGTCACTAATTTTCTTAGATCCACATACATTTTATTTTCTTTTGTTTGGTTTAATTCTGTATTCATCCTGTTTTCCACCCCAACCTCATTTCTTTGCTTTACCACTTTAACAGCCTCTGCATAGGATATTTTGTTTCTTACTCTAACTTGTTGGACCTGCACTTCCCTCTTCATTATTTCACATCCCCCATGTGCCACACTATGGTTGCCACCACAATTACAGCATTTTGGTTCCCTGCTCTTGTTGCATTCTTCATATTCATGGTCTTCCCCACATCGTGCACATCTTCTCTTTCCTTTACATGTCTGAGCTGTGTGGCCAAATCTTTGACATTTAAAACGTCTAATTGGTCTTGGGACATACTCTCTTACATTATAGGACACATATCCTAAATAAACTCTTTCTGGGAGTTTTTCTTCATCAAACTCTATCAGGATACTTTCACTGTTGGTTTTTTCTCCATTTTTAAAGGTCTGAAGTCTTCTTACATTTTTAATTTTTCCTCCTCTGAGATTTGATTTTATTTCCTCATCTGAAACCTCAATTGGGATCCCCTAATCACTCCCTTCTTCCATTTACCTCCATCTTGTACCAGACTCACACTTGTCACTTTATATTTTCCTATTTCTTTCATCCTACATGCTCTATCTTTTTGTTCTTCTGTATTACAACTTATCATCAAGTTTCCATCTCTTAGTACTTTTGCATTAGTGATGTCTCCCACTTGGTTCTTCAGAATCATCGATAATTTAACTGGACTGATAGTTTGCAACGCCTTCTCCTCGTTAACTCTAACAATCACTTTGAACTCTCTTACTTCCCTCCATTTCTTCTTCAGATTCATCCCAGCTTTTCACTACTCTTCCCTTCTTTTCTACACCTGCCGCTGCTGAAGAATTTCCTCTTTTTGGACTCATCCTTTCACTACTTGATGCTTCAGGACTCCCGTCACTTTCACTATCTATACTATTACCCCACTCTGATCCATTCACAGCACAGCTGAGTCTACCCGCCGTAGTCTTCGTCCAAAGTTCTTTCACTAGTCCTCGGGATTTCCCGATAGAGTCTTGAATATTTCCCCAACGCCGACTTCCAGAAGTCCGAGGTATTCTTAACTCTTCATCTTCTCCTTTTTCATTTCTTGATTTCAACTTTTTAACCATCCCACACACGCCCGACCGGTCCTTCCATGAAAGTCTATGCTCTTCCTCTGGTGTTTTATGCCACCTGTAAAGTGTAATCCGAAGCTCTATTGCCTTGGATCATGGACTAAAAACAATCGGATTAATCACCCTGGATTCAAGAACGGACTTAAAATAGGAAAAAACTCTTGGGTGTCATCAGGGTTTATTGTTTTGTTGTTTTTGTTTTTTCTTGTTGTGTTTATTGGTTATATTCGTAGAAAATCACTATTATTATAAATGTTATTATTATTGAATACCTTCTTAAATATATGCAAAAATATAAGCTTGAATACAATAACTTGAACTTACGTCCTGTCTAATGGTGTTTTATTCACACACGGGCTCCTCAGCCGGACCTTTCTGACTGCCTATTGTAAGATGATTTATTTTTCCTTTTCAATTAATATGGTTTCATGTGAGATTGGTTATTTGCTGGGGATGTTCCATGGATGAGTGGGGGCGCTGTCTTTGGGAGGAGATGTTTCTTTCTTCTTCGGGGGTTTTCCTTATGAGGGGCAGAGTGTTCGGGGTGTTCGGTGGGACGGTTGAATAAAAGTCTGCACCGCTACACTATTCCCTCTCTGTGTCTGCTCTTTCTCTACCCACGACCTCCTATTTTATGGTAACACCGATTTTGATCACTACTCAGTGTTACACTATTATTATATTTGGCCGTAGTCAGGCGCCTAGCCTTAATTAGCGTTACAGATACAATTTACAATCAGTCTACAGTTAACTCACAGTTTGTGAATAATGTCAGAGTTGCCTGTAAGGATCCTGCATGTTTTAGTTCTCTCCCTGGTTTAATGCACCTGGATCAAATGATGGCTTGTTAGATGGCCTAAGAAGTTAATTGACATGCTGAAAAGATTGTTGTTACCAGCAGGGAGAGAACTAAAACATGAAGGATGCCGGCCCTCGAGGACCAACTTTGGGCACCACTGCTAGTTTGCCATCTGTTGCCAAGTGACTGATAATGATGTTGGTGGTCGGCTGATGACAAGCTTTACCAAGAATGCATTTGGAGACAATATGGATGATCCACTTGTAATTTTGTGTGTCATAAAGTTAAATGTAAGCCAGTCATGTAGCACAACATTTCTTTTCAATATTTTACACCCACCATGTCACTAAAATCAGTCGGTCTTGTAAAGTTTTTAGCAACCATGAGTCAACAATAACTGGGGCAGCCTACTATGTAATCCGTACCATTTTATATAATCCTACATACACCATATTCAACCGGCGAGGGCCTACCTTTCTCCAGCTCTCATCAGACGTGATAAAGGCTTGGATTCCTGAAGTCATATTCTGCCTCCCATCCAGGGAGACCCGGATGGGAATCTGTTTTTTGTGCATACGCACGCTTTATGCATGAGGCCCCTGGAGAGCAGGAACTTTAACAGTCGCAATTGTTAAGATACTCTAATATCACTAGTGATGTCAAAAGTATGTGCCACTGCTTAGAGTGTTGGAGAAGCGTGCTAAAAATCGACACATGGACTGAGATGGACATGTATGTTTTAGGGTATGTGAATTAGATGTCAGCAGACTCCCTCCGTCCTGTTATTTTGCTCCTCTTCAGATCTCTATTGCTCCCTTTTCCCGTTTTCTTCACCTCTTTTTTTCCCTCATCTGCAGTGCCCTTATTATCAGCTGCTCCTCCATGAACCCTAACAACCTGCAATGTTAACTTCAGTAACATTGCAGGTTGTTACCTGCAATGTAACAGGTAACAATTTTCATGTTTGATAATATAGCAGCCGTTCAACCAGGCATTGTAAGGTTGGTGAAGAGTGTGTTAAAGGACAAGCCCCCAAGTTGTTAGAGTTCATTCAATTTTGTCTCTGTTCTCCACCAGGTCCGTTAACCAGTTTCAGGTCCTGACCAGAACCCCTCAGTGTGAATTACCTTGAGAAATAATGAGATTGGTTATATATAAAAACAGGCTTTAATGGAGAAAAATGCTCCATACAAATGGAACAGATACAGCGTGGCCCATCCAGCAGTGGGCCACACTTAGCTCACTTTAGGGATGTTACCGAGTGAGACAAAGATTGTAGCGCAAATTTAGCTTTTTATTCTTTTTATTCTTCTCTGCAATCTGTACCCTCCCTAAAGGGTAGTCTAATTAGTTTTAGTTTGTTTACATAAGACTGTTGGCAGTCACACATAAACATGGTTATGAAAGCTGCAGCGTGTGTGTGTAAGCATATAGAGGCTAAAAGATTGAATCTACAACTGTGGAATTCCCAGTACCAGTGTGGTTGTCAGTTTTTGACTGTCCTGATGAGACTGTCGCCTCCTCTCCTCCCTTGAACACAACCCAAGCATTACAAACGCTTACATCTGTCTGCTCTTTGGGGATTTCTCCTCTGCCATAAACACCATAATCCCACAAACCCTGGTGCAGAAGCTCTCCTCTCTTGCACTGAGTTCCACACTGGGGAACTGGATTCTGGACTTCCTGACCAATAGACCTCAGACGGTCAGGATCCACAACACTGTCTCCTCGTCCATCACCCTCAGCACTGGCTCGCTGCAGGGCTGCGTACCAAGCCCCCTCCTCTTCACTCTGCTGACGTATGACTGCTCTGCAAGACACCTCAGCTGTCATATAATGAAGTTTGCCGATGACACAGCAGTAGTGGGATGCATCACATATAGTGATGCGTATAGAGAGGAGATGGAACACCTGGTGCAGAGACAATAACCTCTGAATCAATGCAGTGGATTTCAGAAGGGTGTGCATATATCCAGTGACCTCACTTGAAGAGCCAACACCTCCCGTCTGGTCAGGAAGGTCCACCAGTATCTCTACTTTCCCAGGAAGCTGCAGAGAGCTGGACTTGGAAGGAGAGCGTTCTCTGCACCTGCATCACTGTGTGGCACAGCAGCTGCACTGCTGCTGAGAAGACGACTCTTCAGAGAGTGATTAACGCTGCACAGAAGACTATGGGGAGCAGCCTTTCCTCCACCATGGACATCTACACAGCACGATGCAGGAGGTGGGCGCTCTTCATCATGAAGGACTCCACCCATCCTGAACACAGACGGTTCCAGCTGCTCCCTTCAGGCAGGAGGCTGAGGAGCATCCACAGCCTGGTGGTCTTGCTGTTCCATTCTGAGGCTCTGAACGGCCTCAGAACAGTTTCTTCAGCCATCAGACTCCTGAACTCAAGCTGTATTAGGTGCACCTAATACAGCTTCATCTCATAAATTATTTACACACACACACTTTTTTAAAATCCATATATCACACATATTTCTTTATTTTTTTATTTGTGTATTACATTTCTTAATCTTCTCTCCGGGTTCTCCAGCTTCCTCCCACAGTCCAAAAACATGACTATCATGTTAATTGGCCTCTCCAAATTCTCCTTAGGTGTGAGTGTGTGTGTGCATGGTTGTTTGTCCTGTCTGTCTCTGTGTTGCCCTGTGACAGACTGGTGACCTGTACCCCACCTCTCGCCTGGAAGGTTCACTGGAGATGGCCACCAGCAACCCTCCTGACCCCACTAAGGGACAAGGGTGTTAGAAAATGGATGGATGGATTTCTTAATCTGGGACCTGAGTCCGAATTTCATACCACAAACAAACGAAGGTGGTATGACAATAAAAAATCCTTGAATCCTTGAATCTCTTCCTTCAAACACTGAATGACAAAACCATCAGTTGTTCTGTAAAAACAACTGATAATGTGATATGAGCACATCTCAGACAAATACGATGATGCTGGAACTCCAGGCTGCGAAATAAAAGTCTTTACTTGGGTCACCCCCAAGTGAATGAGTTCATATTGGCCTAACTACAGTTCCTGGATTGCTTATTAGGAGATTGGCTGAGTTCTCAAGGTTTTATTTGGATGTCTCCCAAATGGAAACACAAACGTGGAGCGGTGCCAAGCTGTCAGCCTGGCCTGGGAAGCACAGCGTAACTGATGGCTGAATATTCGTGCTCAGTGGTCCTTTGGGACCGGCTGTGGATCAAATCATTCAGAGCAGCGTGATCAGGATGGAATGCTCTAATAAATTTTGCACAGAATTAACATGAAGCCATTCAGAGTTCACTTAAAAATTTCTAGATTGCTCTGGTATGAGGAGTTTTTTCCCTTCACCTTTTTCAACATTATGTCACATTCCAACCACAAACTTTGATGCATTTTATTAGGAATGGATGTGATTGACCGATACAAAGAGTAAAAAGATACGAGGTTTTCATTATCAGCGTTTCTACTACATGCACAAAAATTTGTTAATGTTCCACTAATGTCAAAAAACACAATTTTGCTGCTGCACTGTTTCCATTAAATAAGAAACGCAATTAAAATTGCGAATGAATAAGCTTGTTCATGTGAAAAGTCATTGAATAACTTTGGCATGTTGTGCCACGAAGGATCCTCCAACTTCTTCTTGTCTTCCTCATGGTTTCCATCAGTGGTAACATCCGATCATGTGACTCACATGACACATAACAATGTTTCTTCTGCAGTTTTGCAAAACAAACCAACTTCAACACAAATAAACCACCTCATCTTAACACCAAAACATTTTTATAAAAGAACCCAGTATTTTTGAAATTACTGTTTCCATTAAGCAAATTTATTATCAAAACATCAAACTGTGCAATTATATGGTCACCTCTGTGAGTGAATGCTATGTAGAACAAAATGTATTTATTTAAGTTTAAATAACTGTGTGTGTAAATAGTAATTTTAAACTTAAAGTTGTTCAACATTCACCCACAGAGGTGACCATATAATTGCGCAATTTGATATTTTAAAAATAAATTTCACCCATCCTCCTCCAAACTCTTGGCTGATGCCCTCACCCTTCTTCTCCTTGGCCCAGCTGAGTAGCTTCCTATGTTAGCTCAGGTTCAGGAGTGGCTTGACCCGGAGAAACTGATAGTGTAGCCCATCTCCTGGATGCGTCTGATTGTGGTGGGTTTTGAAGCTGGGACTCCCGCCTCATTCCACCCTTTCTGGATCTCTGCCAGATTCTTGAGTCTTCTCTGTTTTATAATCCATTGAAGTCCATGGTCCTCTTTTTTGCTGGTGGATCTTCTCTTGCCACATTTTGCCCTTCCACTAGACTTTCCAATGACAGGCTTGGCATTCTGTGAACAGCCAGCCTCCTTAGCTATGAACTTAAGTGGCTTACCCATCAATGATGGTCTTTTGGCCTTTGTTAGGTCTGCAGACTTCCCCATATTGGACTGAACTGAGAAAATTTAACAAAAACAAAGCAATTTAATTACAACTGGTGGGTTGTAAATAGATGATTAGTGTGTCACACTCAATTTACAACATTCATGCCCTCTAAAATTTGGGATGATTTCTTCACAATATTCTAATTTTTTTGAATTCCTGATTTTGAATTCCCTGCTGAAAATGTGCTATATAAATAAAATTACCTTACCTAAGCCCAAATTTTGTAACAATAAACAAACAAGTACTTGAAATCATTCAAACTGTGGGCCCTGAATGTATAACCTATGACAGTTTAACTTTTTGAATGGAATTATGGGAATTAAACAACTTTTCCATGACGTTCTAATTTATTTGGAAAGGATCTGGGTAGCTTGGTTCATGGTCTCTTTATGATTGAGTGTGAATCAGAGCTTAGATTTATTGTTGTTGGCCTGGACAATGTTTTACAATGTTTTACAGATTGAAAACTGATAGAGATTTTTGGTATTATCATTTTGTTATTACTTTAGTTCATATTCAGTCTAATGTTATGTACTGACCTGGAGGTCAGGACAGTCTGTTTCATCTTCATGTGAAACAGTTAACTCTGTGTTTCCCAGACCCTAAATTCTTATCAATCAGAATACCTCCTAACTGCCTGTGAGCAGTTGTATTTTGTTTTGTTAACAGCTTGACCGAGATTTGAACTGGGCTCAGACCGTAGATCAGATATCACACCTGGCTGGTTTGCACGCAGAAGCAGATCAGAACTCTCTGTCAGCAGCTCGGAGGAGAATGTTGATGGAGATTTCTCCTTTTGCAAAAGCCTTGTCATAAAATTCATATACGTTGTCTGTGGTCTTTTATATAGGTTCGAGAAAAAGTACCTATCAAAAACACTTTATAATCTCAGTGGATGTTCCAGTCTGTTTGTAACTGGATTGACTTGGACCTGTTTGTCACTTAAAATTACTTTTGTGGTGAACCTTTGCCCTTAAGTTGAGATCTCCCAATCAACATAATTTGTCCCCAAGCCTAATGCATGACTTTTCAGTTTAACTGCTCTACCACAGAAAAAAAAAACACATAGGATTTCTTATTCACAAATGTAAAGGATTTATACATTTCTAAAGCAGGACCTTCTCTGGGTAAGTCAGATCACAACTTTATTTTTCTCTGCTCAAAATATAAAGCCCTTGTTCAGAGACAATCTGTAATGAAAAAGAACCAAAGTGGTAACCAAAAGCTGAGGGAGAGTTGTTTTGAGGCTACAGATTGTATTGTTCTTTGCCAGTTACATGGAGGGGACGTCAATGCCACGACTGAGAGTGTGACTGACTATATAAACTTTTATGTGGGTAACACCAGAACCATCATAACAGTCAGGTTCTCCAGAGTCCTGCTAACGACCTCATTATTTGACTCAGGTGTGCTGAAGTAGAGAAACATCTAATAGTTGCAGGAGACGGGCCTCCAGGCCTGGAGCTGCCCACCCCTGTGCTAGCTGCTCCAGGCTCTGAGTTGAAATTAATAAAGTGTCAAAATGATCCGAACCCATCCGTGGTTCTGAACTGGTTTGTTGTACTTCATGTCAGATGGACTTCAAAATGACATAGTCGCTCTCTGTGGTGATGAAACTTGTTAGCTCCGCTGTTGTGGGTATGTCCATGTTGTAAAGTTAAATTATCATGAGCTTTATTATTTGGGTAGAAAGGGCCCGGTCATTAGTCCCGCCCCCCGGCCCGACTCTGACTTGCTCCGCTGGTGGCCCCAGCAGATCGTTTTTTGAATCAAAAATTGATTCCTGTGGGTGAAGAAAAGCGGCTTCGTCATCCATCGATGTTTGCATATATTGCCTGTGCATCAGAATTAGGGAAATGTAACATTCTACGTTTAATTTTTAATTTATTTATTTTTTTTAAATGATTGCTCTAAAATTTTTAGGTGGACGTTTAAAGGAGATCGAGCCTTTTCTGTAATAGCACACAAACTGCCTTTAAACATCACCATTCCCTTTGATTAGTTGTTAGTTGACTTTTGTTTTTGTTTTGCTTTTATACTTTTAGTATGTTCGGGACTTTGGCAGACTTCTTTTTAAATGTGCTTTCAATAACTGAATTTGGATCCATTGATTGGAGTTAAAAACCTTGATGTTAGACTGGATCCACCTCCTGATTCTAGCTCTCCTGATGTTCATGGAGGAGCAGCTGATAATAAGGGGAAGAAATCGGGAAAAGGGAGCAATAGAGATCTGAAGAGGGGCAAAATAACAGGACGGAGGGAGTCTGCTGACATCTAATTCACGTTAGAGGTTCTTATGCACTGGTGTGATGGAAAAGAGCTGCGACTCCTGCCTGATTATTTGCTGAGGTTGATGTGAGGCTGTGAAAACCCCTCTTCTCTTCTGCAGGAATCATGAGACAGAGCGCTGTATGAATGAGCCTCCGTCTTATTTCAGCCTGTGCTGAGGAGGGCTGTCTGGTTTCAGGATGACTGTGGGGGTGTCAGGGTTGGTGGGTTGCTACAATCCTGTTGAAGATGTCAGTATCTACTAGATGTGCCAACCGGCGGCACCCCGCTGCCTGCCTGCACGAACAGCGCCGCATACTGAGCGTGTCTCCTGCTGCGCCCACGGAGCAGCCGTGGGCCCCTCAGAGTCAGCGAGCCGGTGAATCATTTATGTTCCCGCTCCAACTTGCCAACGCGTGTATGACACACTTTTTTTTCTTTTTGGCTATGTACTGTAAAGGGAGATTTAAGAACCAAGACAAAAATATCTGCAGAGAGACAAAAGGGGGGTGCATTGGAGCGCAGCTTTGTTTGCAACAGTCATATGAATTACAGCGTTTCTTTACATCACCTTGCTTTTCCTCTCTATCGGGGGTGATGTTTTCATAGATTGCCTGAGATGCAGAGAAAGTAAGAAGAAACCTTTCAGCCTAGTTTCGGCACATCAGCTGCTTGGTCTCCAGTTACCCCGATCAGCAGCAGCAGAACCAAGCAAAGAGTGGGGGTGTCTGTTGGCTTAAAGATAGAAATTGCTTCTGCTCCTCTCATATATTTCATCAGCTTTGGAACTCACCTCAATTCTTGTGAATTAATGGTTAAAATTTCTATGAATGTGAAAGAAGGTGGCTGTGCAGTTATGTGCCTCTGCTTCTTCGTGATCCCGTGGAAACAGAGAGGCAGCTGGCTGAGGCAGATTGGCCCTTAGCCAAAAGAAAATCATTAGCAGTTTCTTCCTGGTCTCTTCCCCCTGCTTACAGGCGGCGTCAGAAGTTTGTTAAAGATGTTTTCTGTGCAACACTCCGAACTTCAAAGCCACTATAGAGTTATAACGTACTGTATACAAAGCAATACGGCATAACATAACACAGTGAACGCAACTTCCTTCATCACAAAATGTGCACAGAAATGAAGCAGTGTTCTATTTTAGCAGTTGTAGGATTTCTCATTTGTCTTTGACAGAAAACCACAAGACATTTCTCATTAATCTCTTTTGTTTTGGTTGTATTTACCAGTATGCCCTGCACTAGAGTCCACATCCTGCTTTTAGAGCAGACTCCCTTCTGCTTGGTGTTCACATGAATTTAAATAGGACCAGTGTTCACATCAATCGAACTGAGACCGAGGTTTTTAGGCAGAACAGAGTTTGATTCATACACACCTCCCCAAATGAGCTGGACTTTTGAGGCAAATGAACTACAGTTCAATTAAAGTGGACTAAACAGGGTTGGTGTGAAAGCACTCTAAAACCCATCATACTCCTGAAACCTTGACAGACCAATCAAGTGTCTCCAAGCCACATAGAAGAGGGAGGAAAATGACAGATGACTCGCGAGCAGCGTGTTAGTCAATATGTTCCTCTGGCTCCCATTCTTTTAAGGGACTGTTTAAAAATCCAGTGGGTTTTCGGTTTTCTTTTTTAATTCTTCTGAACATGGCTTAATGTCATAAAATGCATCTTTTAATGAAGGATTTTATTCCTCTTTCATAAGAGACAGCTACAAACAGATAATTTAAAACCTGTCAAAGTAAGCAGAAAATATTTGACCTGTAGATTATTTTTGATGAATTACATTGTTGAACACAGCCATCTCTGGGATCAGTTATTTACTAAAAAAAATATCAGTGTTGTAATTTATTGTCATGACAGAAAACATAACAGCAGCTTTCCTTTATTTTAAAACTATTCTTAAAGCAAGGCGTATTATAATTTTCTTCTAACTTTCTATATCAGCTCTAAGTGTGCAGAATCACCTTTCTGACCCCAGCTTCATACAAGAAAAATCTGTCTGTACTGGTCAAAGATTTATCTGGACTGCGTTAACAATCCTCCACACAGATAGACTCATACAGTAATGAGGCTTCTTTTTTCTCTGTTTGACCCTGCTTGCTGATTCTCCCTCAGGGATTGTTCATAAAGGCATTGTATTAGTGAGAACAAGGGTTGGATCAAAAGGGCCATCTGAGCCACTCGATAATCCTTGGGTCTGTCATGGATCTTTTCTCCCTGAGGTCTGGTGTTGGGCTCAACAGTTTTTAAAGGGTCATTAGTGAGGTAGGCTGTTTAGTGCCATACTGAGTAGAGACCATCTACCATTCATTCTTTGTAAATAATATAGTCTGTCTTGCCTGTGGCACTATGCTGTGTTCCAAATTATTATGCAAGTGATATTTTCTCAGATTTTCTTAAATGGTCAATGTAAATGATGGTCAGTCTAATTTTCAAGGCATGAACTATTACAGTATAAATAAATTTTTACTGAACAAAGCTCCCAATGAAAACAGTATTTTTTTCAAAACTAAAAAACTCAAAATGCACTGTTCTAAATTATTATGCACAGCAGATTTTCTAAATATTTTATGGATTATGAAGAACTGCAAACGATCATTCTTTGAAAGTGCAGCATTAAGTGGTCACATGTACTAAAATCAAAAGTTATGTCAATGTAAAACGTCTTAACAGACCAAGTTACATGTTAACATAGGACCCCTTCTTTGATATCACCTGCACAATTCTTGCATCCATTGAACTTGTGAGTTTGTGGATAGTTTCTGCTTTAATTTCTTTGCAGAATGTCAGAATATCTTCCCAGAGCTGCTGTTTGATATGAACTGCATCTTGATATGAACCCTTAGATCTTCTGCTTGAGGAAACTCCAAAGGTTCTCAATAGGTCAGAGGTCAGAGGAGGATGGTGACCACACCATGAGTTTCTCCCCTTTTATGCCCAATAAAAGGGGCACACAGGATTTCCTTGCGGCATTCCTGTGTCATGCTGCAAGGAATGACACAGTGATATTCCTTGCAGCATGCATTGTCATGCATGAATATGATTTTGCTCCTGAAAGTACGGCTCTTCTTTTTGAACCATGAAAGAAAGTAATCAGGCCGAAAGTCCATATACTTTGCTGAGGTAATTTTCACACCTTCGGGGACTCTGAAGGGGCCAACCAGCTCTCTTCCTATGATTTTGGCCCAAAAAATGACTCCACTACCTCCTTGCTGACCTTACAGCCATGTTGGGATGTGGTGGCCGTCCACCACCAATCCACTACTGCATCCATCTGAACCATCCATGGTTGCACAGCAGCCATCAGTGAACAAGTCTGTTTGAAAATTAATCTTCATGTACGGCTGGGCCCACTGTGACTGTTTCTGCTTGTGAGCACTGGTTTGGGGTAGCCGAATAGTAGGTTCATGCACCGCAAGCCTCTGGAGGAACCTTGAGGTTCCAAAGGCACCAGCAGCTTCAAATAACTCTTTGCTGCTTTGTAAGGACATTTTAACAGCTGCTCTCTTAATGCAATGAATTTGTCTAACAGAAACCTTCCTCATTGTGCCTTTATATGCACAAATCTATCTTTGTTCTGAATCAGCCACAAATCTCTTCACAGTACGATAACTCTTCAGTTTTTGCTAAATATCTCATGTTTTCATATCTTGTCTATGGCACTACACTATCTGATGATTTTCGTCAGCAGAGAGATCCTTTCTCTTTCCAATATTGCTTGAAACCTGTGGCCTGCTTAATAATGTGGAACATCCTTCTTAATTAGATTTCCTTTAATTGAGCTCGCTAGACAAATTAATCAACCCAGCTCTCTGAAATTATAGTGATTCAAAGAGCCCTGACACACAATCAGGGCTACCATCTATAAATTTAATAGCACAACAAAAAAATTATCTTTATGACAGAAGATAAAAAATAAATCCTGGATTTAATTAAATCCAATTTGTATAATAATTTGGAACATGGTGTATACTGCTTTAATCTTAAGAATACATGGCATCCCAAAAAATCAACAGAAACATATAAAATTAGTAGATTTTTCTTGTTTGTTTCTGTTCTGAACATGATTGTAAGTCTTGTAACTTGAAGGCAGAGCAATTACAATAACAGGGCTATTAGGTCACTAATAGGATGATGAGGATGCTCACCTCAATGTTTTGGTAATTGCTGCTTGAGGATCCAAACAGGTCCTTGGCGATAGGGGTGCCTGCAAGATATTATCAGAGGGTACACACAAAACTGTCATTGCACCTGATCCACACAAAAAACAGCTACATCACCAACACGCAAGCACCCCTGCTCAGCGATGCCATGTGGGTTGTTTTAGTTACATGCCCCAAAGTGTGAACTGCTGTAAAATCACCAAGGGAGACGAGTCAGGATTGCAGAGTAGATGTTAGAAAGATAAAACCTGACACCACATCCTGTGCAGAAAGAGAACTCGCACTACAATCTTTGCTTCACTTGTCACAATGATGTGCTAAGTGGAGCCAAAGCTGGACAGTGAATGTCACTCTGTATCTGTTCTATTTGTATGTTTTTTTAAATAACTTTTAACATTTGATCATTTTCGGCATTAAAGCCTGTTTTAATAATGAGAAATCTCATTATTTCTCAAGGTAGTAACAATGAGGGGTTTTGGGTTTTCTTGGGGCTGCTGCTTGGTCCTTTTACTCACCACTAGATGGAGTCCTGGAGGCGGCAGGCCGGAGTGCTCCTCTGCAGTGACGTCATCTTAACACCGGGAAGCAATCATCTCGTTACCCACGGCTTAAGAGAGGCAGACGGTCAGTACTTCGACGCCAGAGTGTTAACCAGTGATGGTACCTCTTAGCCCCTCTGAGTTATTTCTGCGTCGCCGTGTTCTTGTGAGCCTTTAGTAATCCCTTTTTTATGGCCTGTTTTTCCTGAGGAATAGTGATGGGCAAATGAAGCCTCATGAAGCAATGAACCTTTCCAACCCTTTGCTTTGCAAAAAGGTTCATTACTCGATGCTTCATTCATTGCTCACTAGTGACATCTGCTGGTGAAATTGTAACAGCCTTGTCACTCAGTTGGATCATGCTTCCAAAAACTACTAAATGCAATATTGTCACAAAGTTTTCATCAAACTCATGTTTAGTAACAGGAGAATCAATGAAACCATATTTAACTGTCATATGTTTTATTAAAATTATTTATAGCCAATCTAATTCTGGTATATGTTGAATGTCAGTGGTTATGTTGGGTTTTCTTTTATGTCAGACTGATTTGACAATAAAGACATTTGACGTTTTAGTGTCTTGGGAGTGCAGTGTCTGTTGGGGCGTTCTCTTTTTCTTGGATTTCTAAAATTCCTTATATTTGGCTACATGTTGAATTTTAGTTCTGCAACAGGATTAAATCTGTTTCTGCTGTGCAAGACTGATATATCTTTACTAATCAGACTACACATAATAGTGGAACTTTGCAGAAGGTGAGAAATTGGGAGGTGGAGGGTTAATTATTGTTATCTAAGAAGAATTTTATTGTGAACCATCATCTCAAAGTATTCCCAGAAGATGTCAGAGATTTTCCTCTTGCTGGCTTCATTTCAGACAATCAATCAAGTTTATTTGTGTAGCACATTTCAGCAACAGTACAGTTCAGAGAGATTTACATCATAAAATCACAATAATATAGTTATAAAAAAATATATAATCTACAATTGAGAAAAGCAGTAACAAACATTACATTTTGATGAGTGCCATCATCAATACACATCAAATATGTTGGTCAATGTTCATTTTATTTTGGCCACTGAAGACAAATATTCTCCTCTGATGTGCGACCAAATGGACAACAACCCATGAAGCAGCATGGCTCATTGCATTTTTATTTTGAAAACCGACACGCAAAATGAAGCAGTCACGTGACCCATGCAATGCAAGGCCTCGTTTGCTGCCAGTCAAGTGATTTTCAGCAAGACAACATAAGCCTCGAGCGGGGCTTCGTCGGACACGCCCCCTTTTTAATCGGTACAAGCCTGGAAACCTGGCTTCAGATAGCCCATCACTACTGAGGAGTTTTCAACATCCTGTTCTGGCTCTTGTTCCTGTGTTCCCTCATGACGCAATGGGAAGCTACCCTCTGGATGCCCGAGTTCCCAGACACACCTGCTGCAGCTGTACTTACCTTCAGTCCCGAAGCTCTGACTGGCCGTTCTGCCGACCCTCTGCCGTCTTCACGAACCAGCCTGCCTGTCCGCCCTCCACCGCCGCCACTCCATCCATCTCAGTCCGTCATTCACTCACTCCTACCAAACTCTGGACCTACCTGAGAGGAAACCCCCAAGAGACTCTCGAACTCCCTGGACCAACATTCTCACTCCGAAGCCGGTTATTACACATCACCTGTAAGTCCGCTAAATTCCCATCAGCAAAATCTCTAATTTCCCACGACTCTGAACTCACCATCTCCCCTGTTGTCTTCCCCAGTCAGCTGTGCGAAGCTGAGTCGCGTCTGGAGCCGAATATCATCTGCTTTGTTTGTATTTTGCAATAAACATTTGATTATTTTCATCCTTCTCCTGTGGTTTTCTTGCATGTGGGTTAAATCAGCTAAACCCCATAGAACCCATCATGACAGTACATGCGTTAAGTCATTACAAAGCATTAAGCATCATGATTCTTTTACTACTTTCTGTTGTCTTGTTGATCTTGTGATTGATGTGATGCGAAAACAAGTGTTTCCATTGGAGTTTTACAAATTAATTTTGCCTAATCTTTTTTTTAATCAAAAATCAAGTTTTTTTCAACACTAGCATGTTTCCATTAAGCAAATTTATTTTTGAAATGTCAATTTGTGCAATTGGATGGTCAAGGAAAATGCAGCCATAGATCACTTTTTCGATCCACTGTCAAACATCTGTCAGAACTGGCTTAAATGTATGCATTGTTGGCCCGTTATTGTCCCTTGTCCTAGAGCAGTAAAGCGATAACTTTTCACCTGATTAATTTTCTCTACTATGCTGGACTATTAGTGTACCTGCTGATTTGTTTTTTTCAAAGTTCAGGTTTGAATATTCTTTGAAGAATTCACTTGCATATACATGATGCCAAGTCTTTGCTTGGGTGTTTTATCTTTGGAATAAACCAGTCTCCATCAAAGGGTGTTGTGAAATGTTAAATCTTGGGAAAATATCCCTTGTTCCTTAGATACTCCTGCCAAATATGTAATGATGTTATTCCATTCAATGTCATTTTAACCTTTATATTTTTAAATACATTAAATGTTCCATTGTCCACCACAACCTAATAAAATTCCCTTGTTTTTCACAAAATCCAGAAAATCCAGGCTGCCTCCCCAAAACCTTTTGAGGGTTCAGTGGAACAAACAAGACGGAAAGTCTGTCAAGGGTGAGTCAAGAGCTCTGCATAATAGTTTCATTAGTCCTAATAAGGTCTTGAACAATATCATTGTTAGCCACCATTTAATTTAATATATGCAATTTGGTGCAGATGCTGAACAAAAGTTTTGGTATATTTGGTGGAGTCAAGCATTATTAATGTTGAGCACATTCTTCCAAATTTTGGTCCCAATTCGAATTGTTCCTAACCCTGGGATTGGAGCAGTACCCCTTCTAGGAAATGGTGTTTGTAAAGCTGCTGTTGTCTGGTTGAGAACTGGAGGTAATTCTTTGTTACAATGAATATAAATAAAGGTAGCCCATAAAAAAGTTTGTCCATTTTTAACAGTATGTGTTTTAGCTTCTTATTTAGACTCAGAAAATGGATTCCCATCCACCCGTTTGCAGCTCTCTTTATGTCTTGTTTTTTTTTTTTTTGGCCCATGTAAAAGAGATAAAACAATTTGCAGACAGAAAACCTGGCAGATGGGATAATGTCCTCAAGAGCATCTTTGTTTTTGGACTCCTACCCATCAAGCTTCCAAAGAGGAGTCAGACAGTGCAGTGAAGGCTCAGTCAGTCAACCCCACCTTGTCTCTGTTTAGCAGCCAACCAAGTAATAATCCCAGCTCATTCTCGCCCACGTAGCAGGGGGGCCACAAACATACTCTCTTTAGTTTAGTGTGTAGTCACAGCCAGATGCCTGCATTACCAAGATCAAACAAGAAAGCTGAAAACTGAGACAATGAAAGTATCATAAGAAACCACCACAATTATTGGGTAATATTGTTATTTTTGAATAAATTGCAGAAGACATACAATACTTTGTAAAACTACTTAACTTTTTTACATTTTTTTTAACAATATTGAAATATATATATATTACATTCCTCTTTCCTCTTAATATAACAGCTTAGATTGCATGGAGAATACCTTTTGTTGTTGCGCAACACCTCCCACCCCCCCTCTCTCTCTCTCTCTCTCTACTTCCCCTTGTCAGAGGAGGGAGATGTGCTACCAGCTCTCTGTCTAACGGGTGAATTGAGTTTCCTAAATCTGCCGGGATTTACCCTGTCCAGAAGTGAAGTAAACTCTGTTTAAGCTGAGTGTGAGAAAGACTAGTCTGGTTTCTAACGACCTCCATCCAGATGTCCCATCCTTTTTCACCCTGTGAATGAGCCAGATTGAGCAGCCTGCAATCAGCTAGTTTCACAGAGCACACCTGTTAACGGTCGCTCTTTCTCTTATTACAACTTGCACTTGTTACTGAACCAGGTTGGTTTTAGTGACTCGGGCGAGTCCCAAGGGTGTTGTTTTAGTTTTGGGCCAAAAGCAACCTATAAAACATTTTCCACTTTTCCCTCCTAGAATCAAACTTCATAGCTATTTTACAACCATCAAAGAACTTTAAGGTGACTCATTAATTGAATGTCCACAACATCTTTTAGATTTTCTTAATGCTAATTATTTTATTAGTAAGGCAATTTTGCAAGGGTCAGTACAGCTTAAATCAGTAGCCGAAATAATCAAACAAGTAAAATCAATAATCTAGCCTATCTTTCCCTAATGCTGACACTGTGAACTAAAAAAGGGAACCTTTGAGAGAGACGGACGGAGTTTGGCATCTTGAACCCCAGAACTGGCCTGATGATGAAAAGGGTGTTGCAGCAGCAGGAGGCTCCCAGTACAGGAAGAGTACTGACTTAGAGCGGCAGATCTCGGGCCTCAGGGTGACTTCCTCTTGTCCGTAGCGGTCCTCAGCTTCTTGTCTTGCAGCTCTGTAGCTCCTTTCTCCTCGTCTCACAATCTGTCTGGTTCATCGAGATGTAGACGAGCTGGTCTCAAGGAAGGACCACACCAGTTCTTTATCTTTGCCTTTGTCTTCATCTTTGTCATTATCTTCATCTCTGCCTTGGTCTTTTATCTTAGGGGTCTCGAACCCAGCTGGTGAGAGAAGTGCAATTTGAAGCCACATGTTGCGGGGCTAACGGGTTGGTCCCCATGTGCAGAACAGTCTTCGGCTCCTCTTCTTCAGCTGCAGAGTTCTTTGTCCCTCTCGATCTTGGCTCGAAGCTGCCTGGAGGATCCAACCAAAGATTCCTCTTTTGCAGCCACCTTATAAAGGGTTTATCCACCTTTTGGTGTGTTTGCATTGGCTAGCTTTGTTGCTGTGCCTGTCTCATTGGGTGACTGCGTGGACAGATGATCTCATATCCATCACCGTTTTGGAGACATTATGACATGTTGTCTGTTCTAATGACCCCGAGTTGCTCAACAGTCCTCCTACGTCTGTTGCCTGCCCAACCTTTTCTTAGTTTAAGTTTAAGTTCAACAATAAGGCCTTGGTCATCTCTGCTTTCCCATCACTTCCTCTTTTTCCCCTGACCTTACACCTATCATCTATCTCCAACACAATATCAGTGACCTTTAATTACAGTTACACATTTTACACCATTTTCAAGTTCGATGTCAAAATCACATTTATAACCTTTTAGTTTCTCTGATTTAGCATTCATTTATAATATTATAATAACCATTACTTATTAGTTACCCTTATTATAATCATAATGTGAGTTATTACAGACATGAATGGAAATCTAATTATTTGATACCATGTTACAGTTACTTCTTTTACCTGTAAGTACTTCCACAAGTGTAAGAGTAAGTGCAAATATTTTTTATAATCAAACCAATATCAACCACTGGTTAAACCAGTATTAATTATTGGCTTATTTCTAAGTTATTATTATTACTGTAAGTATTTTACTCTGGGTTTTATCCAATTACTCAAAATGTTTAGATTTTATTCTTTAAACCTTTAATGCTTTGAAATGAGTACTCTGAACTATTTTTATACACATGCAGGTTGGAAGCTTTCTTCCTCTTTCTTCAGGAAATCTACTCTTCCTGTTCCATGACTCTCTTTCTGCCTGACTATGATTTTTTATGATTAAATAGAAAAAAGTAGAATTAAAGCAAAGTTTGCAGGACACAATATCAACACACACAACCAGATTAATTTTATTACAGTTTGACTCTACTGTTGGGGCTTGATGTCACCTTTATACTCAATTTTAAAGGTAACTTTATTCATTGTTATTATTAAACTAAAATCTCCAGCATGGGGAAGTGGGATGAGCTCGACTTTTCTCTACACTGTAGACATCAATTTCCAATCAGTCTGTGGTAACAGATTCTCAATTTTACTTAGGTCTGGACTATGCCAATAAAACATACAGTAGATATGCTGTTATCAGGTTGCTCAGGTTGTATATTTAAGGTGATTATCTGATGAAAATCAACTTCCACCAAAGTCTTAAACCTTTTCCAGTGTCTAACAGGACTTTCCTTGGGTCTCCTAAATTTAGGCCCAGACCCAGGAAAATCCTGTGTCTCTTAACCTCCCATTCTCTGTTATCTGTTATCCCTTTTACAGAGAACAGGATAATCAGTCAATTATGCCGTTCTCTATTAAAGAAAAAAGTTTCTGGTGCTGGCATCTTTGAGGAGAGAATCTGCAGTAGGTCTGCATATTCTCTCTTAGGGTATTGTGGGATGGTGTGTTCAGGGTGTTGTGAAGTGTTAACTTTTCCACTTTGTACAGTAAGTCAAAAAGTCTAATTTTAGCCTTGTCCAACCAGAGCACCTTACTCCACATGTTTGCTATATAGCTTTGTGGTTTTTGGCAAACAGGGCTTCCCAACCTTCCTCACCAGATTTGTGGAGATAGTTGTCCTTTTGACAAATTCCACTGGAGTAGTGGATTCTTGCAGCTCCCCCATGGTAGTCAAATCTAAGTAAGTAGACAGGTCAGCGGTTATGCCAGACTTTTTCGATATTCAGATGATAGGTTGAATGGTGATTTGTGAGATGTTCAAAGATTAGAAAGTTTAACCTACAGGTCAGGTTGTGGAGTAGTTTAGTTTGTTCTCTATATTTTCTGTTATCAACAATTTTATTGAGGGATCAGACTTGGACAATGAAACATCAGCAATACAAATTTGTCCTCGTTTTTCCATATGTGAACATAAAATATAAGACAATACGAAAAACAAAACAGAAATGACATCAACAAAAACATTCCCATAGCCCACCCCCTCCTTTTCCCTCCCTTTCCCTAGGACTTATATCTTAACACACCAAGGCTCAAATCCAATCCTCTTCAAATAGAGTTATCAATATATTGCCGAAGGGGTTGCCAAGTTTTATTAAATTACTTTAAATTATTTGCTAATGACAACCGTAATCTTTCCAAATGAGAGAGCCTTACCATTTCCTCAAGCCATAACTTAACAGATGGAACTTCTGCTTTTTTCCAAAACATCAACACTAGTTTTTTCCCTATGATAAAGTCATAAGATAATAATTGTTGTTGGCATTTATTACATTGAAAAAGCTGACCAGAAACTCCGAGTACAATCAGAAGTGGTTCCATCCTCAGCTCTGTATGGCACATATCTGATAAAGTTTTGAATACACCAGACCAAAATGGGGTTAATTTAGTACACAAAGAGTAAGAGTGGAGAAGCGTGGCTTCTTCAATATGGCATTTATCGCACAACGGGGATGTGTTAGGAAAAATTTTATATAGTTGTCAAGTTAAAGCAGTAAATGGTGTATTTGTGAGAGTATTACCGTCTCCACCCAACTGGCACGCACCTCACAGCAAATCAAACTCACCCGTCTCTTCTTAAGCCCATCAGGAGCATATAAGGCAACTCAGCACACCTGTGCTCAGTATGACCTTTACAGACAAAGAAACCTCATCTTCAAGTTCCCTCAGAGACACCACTGGTAGGAACTGAACTTTAAAACATTCAACCTGCATTCAGAGGACCAAGTTTATTTTGTTTATTTATTGATGACTTGAAAGCAATTTGTAATTTGTTTGTTTGTAGGTTTTCAACCTGCTTGGGTGTCATGTATTGAAAAGTACAGTGATTCAAAGGGAAAAAAAAGAGAAAAGATGACACTGATGACACTTAAAATAAAAAGATGACACTGAGAAGAGTTGGTCCTGGATTTCTTGATGGGAGCAAGCCCTTTTCAAGTTTGGGCAGAAGCTAAGGTGATTTGTAGAGGTCAAAAAACTTGACAGTTGAAAACCAATGGAAACCAGCTGGAAACCCGTTTGAACTAATTGGGAACCAGATGGAAACCAACTGAAGATCAGATGAGAGTGAAGTCCTGAGAAAAGAGCTTCGACAAATCAACTCAAGGAGGAACATCAGGTCATCTCATCTATACAATCCACAATGGCTGAAGAAATGTTTGGAAAGTCAGTGAAACAATTGAAGCTGGATCGCACCATGGCAAAGTCTTCCTTCACCAAGCAAGCAAACTTCCTGAGCAGAAAAGCTTCCAACATGACAGAGATGGAACTGCGAGAGGAGTTTAAAAAGCTAACTTCTGATGCCAGACATGTAAGTGATTCAAATGATGATTACGAAGCTGGACTACTGGCAGAGGTGGGAGATGAAGCTGATGAACTTGATAAACAGCAAAAAGCTGATTTGGAAAAGACTATTAATGACTGTGAATCAAAATTAGAAGAAGTCAAACAAATAGTTCAGTCTAATTTGTGGAAAAGATATGGTCAAGATGAACTCTATACTGCAATCCAAGAGGCAGAAAAGGCATGTAATGATGCTTCTGACATAAAAGTTTTAACTGTGAACAAAAGCGCATATGAAGTGCAGCTGTCCTTCGTGGAGAATGTGATCCAGGAATCTATTAAAAGTTTTGTGACCTGGGAAATGTGAATTCCAGTAGAAGAAAGGGACAATTTAGAAGGCAGAGTAAAACAAATGAAATTGATGAAAAATAAACTTCAAACAAGAAAATCGCAGTTTGCCATAGCACAAACGATTGCAGAGGAGAAGAGGAAATCAGATGCTGCTCAATCAGACCTTACATCTTTACCTATACTAGCTCAACCTGCACCCAGTGTAAAGATCAGACCCATTTGTCTACCAAAATTTCATGGCTGTAAAAGAAACTTTCACAGATGGAGAAAAGACTGGGAAAGTCTGCAGAAGCAGGGAGAACCAAGTGGCTCAGTGGAAGTGAAAAAGTTTCAGTTGTTGGATAAAAGGATCTGTAATGAATTACACCTGCCTGCTTATGATACTGCTGCAGATATGTTCCGAGTGATGGAAAATAGGTATGGCGACAAGTCAAGCATTGCTTTGGAAATTATTGAAGAGCTTGAAAAGACTCCACCCCTGAAAGCAAATCAGCCAAGGAAAGTGATAGATCTTATTCAAGCAATTGAAAAGGCTCTAGCTGACTTAACAGAGTTAGGTAACATTGGAGCAATTAAAAATCCTCTGGTTATTAAATCTCTAGAGAGTAAACTACCTGATGTTATAAAGAGAGACTGGCTAGTTTTTATGGTTAATCCTGCCAATGCAGTTACACCAGATAACCATTTTGATAGTCTTCTCAAATTTTTAAAAACACAGGAAGAAGTTCTAGAGAAATTAGAGCAACTTGGAGTGAGTGAAAAGGCTGAGAAGAAGTTTGAGAAACGACATGCTTTTACTCGATCCACAAGAAAGAATCATGCCTGTATTGTGTGTGGAGACGCAAGACATGGAGATAAAATATTCTTCTGCAAGCAGTTCAAAGCAATGAATGTACCTGAAAAGCTCAACATTGTAAAGACGTTGGACATATGCAAAAGGTGTTTGAGAAAGCATGGAGATGCTGATTGCATCAACACTTACCTTTGTAGAAATAAAGATTGTAAGAAAAGAAGCTTTTCAGATCACCATTTCCTCCTTTGCCCAAAGGGTGAGCTTACAAAGGCTGAGACTAATAAACCAAGAAGGGAAAATAGACTGACCGAAGAGCAGGAAAAATTCATAGCTGGACTTTCACCAGAACCAGCAGAAGAATGCAGAAAAGCCTTTTCAAATGTGACTGCTTCAACAAAAAACACAAAGTGTGAAGCCTCTGGGCTTATGGAGACATATAGACTAAAAGAGCAACCTGTCATTCTAATGCTATTGGAAGTCACTGCGAACGCAGGCCAGAAAATTGGCACTTTGATTGACTTGGCTTCTGATACTAATTACATTACTCATCAAGCAGCTAAAAAGTTGAGCCTAGAAGGTGAAAACATAACATTAGTTGTTCATGGTGTTGGGGGAATGTCAGTCAAAGTTAGAACAAAGAGATACCTGTTAAAAGTGAGAGTTAAAACCCCCAAAGGCACAGTGAAAGCTCACCAACTCATTTGTTATGGACTTAGTGAAATTGCTAAAGTGCATAAAGTCATTCAACCACTGCAGCTGCAAAAGTTTTTCCCAGATGTTGGCCTGGAAGACCTTAAAAGACCAGATACCATTGAGCTGCTAATAAGCCACAGAGAAGGCAGACTGGCCCCTCAAAGAGTCAAGGTTGTTGGAGACCTGGTCCTGTGGAACAGTCCACTCGGCATGACCGTGGGAGGAGCTCATCCGGATCTTTGTGAAGACGTCAACGTGGCAGCACACAGGTCAGAAACGCACTTTGCTCGTTCTATGCGCATTGCTGCTGTAAAGTATAAAGAAGTCTGCAGTTTCGAAGAAGTTAAAGCAGAAAGCAAAAACACAACTACCAATAAAGAGTTCATTGATTGGTGGAGGTGGGAGAGCATAGGAGCAGCTTGTGAACCAAAGTGTGGTGGATGTCGCTGTGGGACATGTCAACCAGGTGGGAAAGATATGACATTAATGGAGGAGAAAGAACTTGAAATAATTAAACAAGGTCTTACCTATGTGCAAGCAGATGACCACAGTGATGCTCCCCACTGGGATGCAAAGTATCCTTGGATTGTAGAACCCACTTGTCTTCCCAATAACAGGAAAAGTGTTGAATCAACTTTCTTAAGAACAGAAAGACGATTAAATAAAGAGCCTGAATGGAAAACTGTCTATGCAAACCAGGTGCATGAAATGGTGGAGAGAAAAGCAGCAATAAAATTAACAGAAGACACTCTAAACAACTGGAAAGGACCAGTATGGTATGTAAACCATCAGGTGGCGCCAAATCCTCATTCTGTGACCACTCCTGTGCGTTTAGTATGGAACAGCAGTCAAAGATTTGAAGGTCTAAGTATGAATGATATTCTGCTGAAAGGTCCTGATGTTTTAAATCCCATTCGTGCTGTTCTACTCAGGTTCAGAAGGGGACTGCATGCTGCCCTGGGAGACATTAAAAAGATGTATAACTCTGTGTGGCTAGAGGACCTGGAGAGACATCTACACAGGTTCCTCTGGAGAGACGGCTCAGAAGAGGAGATCGGTGAGTTTGCCATTACCAGAGTTAACATTGGGGATCGACCTGCTGGATGTATTGCCCAAGTAGCAATGCGAGAGACAGCAAAACTACCCATGTTTGACAGCTGTAAAGAGGAGCGGAGGATCCTGGAAGAAGACTGTTATGTCGATGACATTTTAACATCTGACAATGACCCAGAACTTTTGCATAAACACATTAAGAAGGTGGAAGAGATCTTACAAGCTGGGGGATTCTGTTTGAAACCATGGGTCCTATCAGGTCAAAGTGGGAGGCAAAACATGTCCTTACCTAGCAGAGACAAAATCCTTACACTCCCTAATCAGTTGAAAGAGGATGATAATAAGGCTTTGGGAGTGGGATATCTGGTGGAGGAGGATAAATTATATGTGATGACATCAATTAACTTCTCAAAAAGGAGGAAAAAAATGAAGATGGGACAAAACCTAGAAGAAGGAGAAGTGAGAGTAAATACTCCAAATCCTCTCACTAGAAGAGAACTCCTTAGCCAAGTAGCTAGTCTTTTTGATCCCATTGGGCTAGTCACACCCACCAAACAAAAAGGAGCCATTCTAGTGAGAAAGGCTTTTCAAGAAACCAGAACTGCAGGCAAAGCAGGTGATACTTGGGATCAACCACTTTCTGATGGGCTAAGAAATGAAGCCATTGAATTGTTCCAGGAGTATGTTCGCCTGGGCCAAATTAAATTTCACAGGAGTTTAACACCAATCAGTTGGATTGGAAAGCCCATTGGAATAACTTTCTCTGATGGGAGTGACAAAAGTTATGGCGCAGTTCTATACTTTAGATGGGAGACAGAGCAAGGGATCCAAGTGAGACTTGTAGAATCCAAAGCAAAACTTACTCCACTCGACCAGAAAGGAGAACCTGTAAAAGCAGAAATTTGTGGTGCTGTGTTTGCAGCTCGTCTGAGGAAGTATGTTGAAAAGCACAGTAGGATGGAAATTGGAGGCTGGTACCATCTTCTAGACAGCCAAACTGTGCTAGGAGCCATTCAGCGTGACAGCTATGGGTACCAAACTTTCTTTGCTAACAGAATTGGTGAAATACAGAAAACTGGGCCTGTCACAGATTGGTGGTGGATTCCAGGTGAGCTCAATGTTGCAGACATTACATCAAGAGGAGCATGTCCTGAGCACCTCCAAGAGGACTCACAGTGGCAAAATGGACCAAAATTTTTGTTGCAACCTATTGACCAATGGCCAAAAAGATCTGCCAAAGACATTGCTATAAGTGCAAAAGAAGGGGTTGAAAAACTCCAAAGAAAAGCTTTCTCAGCAGTAATAACTAGAGCACAGTCTAAGCAAACTAAAGAAAAATTGTGTGATGAGGAGGTGACAAAGAATGCTCCAAAAGTTACAAAGTGTAAAGAAAGGGTCAGGGAGCTCAAAGTCTCATCTCTTACATTCATTGCCAAGCAGTTAATTCAAGAGAGAAGATACAGCAGTCTTTCTAAACTAGTCAGAGTTATTGCATGGGTGAGAAGAGCTGTTGAAAACTGGAAACTCACTTTAGAAACCCACCATAGTGGCAGAAAAGTGAAAGTAAAAATTTCAACAGACATCAAACAATCAACCATCCATCCCGGGCTTAGTGTTAAAGAGTGTGAGAATGCACTGAGAGAGGTTTTTCTGGCTGCACAAGAGAATACCTCATTCCATGACACAACTTTAAACAGACTAGTTGTGTTTAAAGAACAAGATTCTGGACTTCAGGTATGTGGGGGTCGTATTCAATCCTTTAATGAAGACAGAAGAGCTGTTCCCATTTTACCATATGACTCATGGATATCCACATTGGTTGCTCTTGAAGCTCATGAAGTAAATCATGAAGACATTGCTGGAACATTACTGCAGATGAGGAAAAAAGCATGGGTGGTGAGAGGCAGAAGATTGGCTAAAAAAGTTGTGGATAACTGTGTGACGTGCCGGAAAATCAGGGCAAAAAGATGTGAACAGATAATGGGTGATCTTCCACCAGAACGAACACTGCCTGCCAGACCATTTGAGTTTACTACTATTGATCTATTTGGACCTTATGAAGTGAGGGATGAGGCCCGGAAAAGAGTTAAGCTAAAAGTGTGGGGCATCATCTTCTGTTGCATGTCATCTAGAGCTATTCGCACAGATCTTGTAAGCGATCAGTCAAGTGAAGGCTTTTTGTTAGCATACCAAAGATTTACAGCCTTAAGAGGACATCCAAGGAAGTTATGGTCAGATGGCGGAAAAAACTTTATTGGAGCTAAACCTGTCCTGGCTGATCTTCATCAGTTCTTGGACCAATTAAACAAAGAGCAAATTCAACATAAAGCTTTGGAACATGGAACTGAATGGAGCTGGAAAATACACCCTGCAGACTCCCCCCATAGGAATGGGGCAGCAGAAGCAGCTGTAAAGATAGTCAAGCAAGCATTGCACAATCTAGGATCAGATGGAGTTTTCACATGGAGTGAATTTCAAACATTCCTGTATATGGCAGCTAATCTGGCTAATGAAAGACCAATAGATGCAAGAACTCAAAGTAGAGAAGATTGCATAAGCTACATCACACCAAACTCTCTGCTGCTTGGAAGAACTGATCTAAAAAGTGATAACTGTGGATTTGACTTTAAAAGTTATCCACTCAAGAGATTAAAGTTCATTCAAACAGAAGTGGACAGATTCTGGAGAAAATGGAGTCAACTAGCTGGACCAAATTTGTTTGTCAGAAGTAAATGGCATTCAAAGAAGCGAAATGTTGCTGTCGGAGACATTATTTGGCTTGCAGACCAAAATGCTTTGAGAAGTCAGTACAAACTTGGCAGAGTGATCAGTGTAAACAGTGACGGAAAGGGGACTGTAAGAGATGTACATGTACGAACTTATCCAAGTTACCCTGTACCACTTGTGAGAGCTGGAGGACAAATGAGGAAGACGAGGAAGGAACTTCAAATGAAGATACCCTCAACAATACTTCACAGAGATGTAAGGCGCATTGTTGTGTTACTGCCAATAGAAGAACAAGAAAACCCTGCTGGGACAAGATCTGGTGAAGAGAGAGAGGCGTGACCTCCTTGGGTTCAAAAACCAGGAGCTCAAGTGGGAGGTGTCAAGTTAAAGCAGTAAATGGTGTATTTGTGAGAGTATTACCGTCTCCACCCAACTGGCACGCACCTCACAGCAAATCAAACTCACCCGTCTCTTCTTAAGCCCATCAGGAGCATATAAGGCAACTCAGCACACCTGTGCTCAGTATGACCTTTACAGACAAAGAAACCTCATCTTCAAGTTCCCTCAGAGACACCACTGGTAGGAACTGAACTTTAAAACATTCAACCTGCATTCAGAGGACCAAGTTTATTTTGTTTATTTATTGATGACTTGAAAGCAATTTGTAATTTGTTTGTTTGTAGGTTTTCAACCTGCTTGGGTGTCATGTATTGAAAAGTACAGTGATTCAAAGGAAAAAAAAGAGAAAAGATGACACTGATGACACTTAAAATAAAAAGATGACACTGAGAAGAGTTGGTCCTGGATTTCTTGATGGGAGCAAGCCCTTTTCAAGTTTGGGCAGAAGCTAAGGTGATTTGTAGAGGTCAAAAAACTTGACAATAGTTTCACATTACAGTAATGGAGTCTGTGAATGATTTTAAATTGAATAAGACAGTGTCTGGAGTTAGCAGAGCACTTATGTATATTCTCTAAAGCAGCCTTCCAGAGTTCATCACTTATCTCGGTTCCCAATTCCTGTTCCCAGCCTGTTCTAAGGCCCTGCGTGGATGGCGAGGATCTGAGTAATAACATATTGTAAAACTGGGAGATTAGATGCCCTTCCCCACCACCCAATTTAAAGAGCTCGTCAAAATCAGTAGGCATTATATTCTCTAAAGTGTGCGTGTGTTTTTTAACATACGCCCTGACCTGTAGGTATCTGAAATGATTATGTTTATGGAGACCAAATTTGGCCTGAAGTTGAGAGAAAGAGGCAAAATTACCACCCACCAACAGGTCACCAATAGTTCTGATGCCTAACTCTTTCCATTGTATGTAACCTGAATCTAAAGTGGAAGGGACGAATGAGGGATTCTTTGCTATTGGTAATAAGATGGACATAGACTCATTGCCAAATTGGGATTTTATTTGTTTCCAAGTACGTATAATACTGTGGATGATGCAGTTATTGCTATATGTCGAGGTGTCTATAGTTGTTGGTGACAAAATAAGAGCACCAATTTCATGAGGACTGCAGTCTTCCTTTTCCATTATGATCCCCTTGCATTGTATAAAATTGCAATCTAGCCACATTGTAATGGTGCGAAGCGCACGAGATTAATAGTAAAATAAAAAGTTTGGGAGGGCCAGTCCACCCTTTGTTTTTGCCTTGCAAAGGTGAGCTTTACTAATTCAGTGCATTTTATAGTCCCATAGAAATGGAATGATTATAGAGTCAAGTTTCTTAAAAAATTTCTTAGGTAAAAATATAGGAATATTTTGAAACAGATAAAGGATCTGAGGGAGAAAGACCATTTTAATTGCATTAATTCTTCCCACCAGGGAAATGGGAAGAGATCTCCAAAACAGAATGTTATTTTGTAGCTTTACCACAAGGGGGGAGAAATTAGCTTCATACAGTGAATTAAAATCCCTAGTAATCTCTATGCCAAGGTAGGTGAACTTATTACTAACTATTTTAAAAGGCATACTTTCCAAGGTTGAAGAGTCTTTGAGCTTAATTGGCATCAATTCACTTTTAGACCAGTTGATCCTATAACCGGAAAACCTGCCAAAATGAGAGATTATGTCTAGGACAGCTGGTACAGTACACTGAAGATTGGTTATGAACAAAAGGATATCATCCGCATATAAGGAAATTTTGTTTATTGTCCCTTTAGTAGTATATCCCTGTACAAGGGGGTTGGCACGAATTGATTGTGCAAGTGGTTCTAGGGCTAAGGCGAAAAGTAAGGGTGACAGCGAGCAACCCTGTCTGGTACCCCTATGTAATTGGAATGCAGGAGATAATGTCTTATTGGTGACAATTCTAGCACAAGGTTTGTGATAAAGGATTTTTAATCATTTTTCGAAGTCCTCACCAAGGTCGTATCTTCTCAGGGTCGCAAAGAGATATTTGGTCAAAGGCCTTTTCCGCATCAAGGGAAAGGACAGCTAAATCAGAAGTTTCCTCCCTCTGAGAGTAGATCACATTATAAAGACGTCTCAAATTGAAGAAAGAGTGTCTGTTTGGTATAAAACCCGTCTGATCGGGATGAATTAATTTGTCAATTAATAAACTCAACCTATTAGCTAGAATTTTAGCAAGTATTTTTTGATCATAGGTCAGCAGTGATATTGGTCTGTAATTACCCACTTCCTCAGGGTCCTTATCTTTTTTGGGTATTAGTATTACAGTGGCTACTCTCATAGTAGGCGGTAGTATGTTATCTAAGTTTGCTTGGATATACATTTTTAACAAATATGGTGATAAAAGGTCACTAAATTCTTTATAGAATTCCCCAGGGTATCCATCGGGACCAGGCGATTTCCCATTCTTTAATGCTTTAATAGCAACCTGAATATCTATACAAGAGAGATTTGCATTAAGAGAGCTCTTGTCTTCTTGAGTTAAGGTTGGGAGATTACAGCTATCTAAAAACTTCTGTATAAGTAAGTCATATTTACAGCATTGGTGGAGTACAATGATTCATAAAACTGTTTAAATCTATGATTAATGTCTTTGTGTGAGGTTAAAATGTCCCCATTTTCTGATTTGATTTTGTTAATTGTATGGTCACTTTCCATTTTCCTTAATTGTCTTGCCAATAATTTATTAGGCTTTTCTCCAAATTCAAAATATTTCTGTCGTGTAAAAATAAAAGCTCTAGTGATATTATTTGACAATAATTGATTGTATTTATATCTTAGAGAAAGAATTTTTTTATGAGTTTCTGTAGAGGGGTGTGTAGTGTTATCCTTGTCCAGACACCTAATTTGTTGCTCTAAATCTACCAACTCTGCTCGGTTCCTTTTCTTCCTTGCTGCTTGAAAGGATATAATACCTCCCCTTAAATAGGCCTTCATAGTTTCCCACAATATTGAAGGAGACGTTCCGGGAAGGTCATTCATTTCAAAGAAAAATGTAATCTGCTCTCTGATAAACTTGCAGAATTCTAGTTCTTTCAACAATTGTGGGTCTAATTTCCATGTCCTTTCGGTTTGGCTCAAATTATCTAAATGTAAATCTAAAGAAAGGGGGGCATGGTCTGAAATTGCTATATTGTGATATTTTACTTCACTTGTATAGGGTAATAATTTTCCATCCAACATTAGATAATCAATTCGTGTGTACACATTATGAACATTTGAGTGAAATGAATAGGCTCTCCCCTGCGGGTTAAAAATCCTCCAGCTATCGAACAAATTAGAGTTATTTAGATTAGGGCTGAAACGATTCCTCGAATGATTCGAGTACCTCGATTACTAAAATTCCTCGAGGAAAATTTACCTGCCTCGAAGCTTCGTTAATTTATGTTTTATTAGTTGGCGCACCGTGTTCCGGCCGGGACTTCATTTGCGTTGCGCGGAGCTCTCACTTCCGCCTCTGAGTTGTTGACAAAAGCTAAGTCTCAGCGGCATAAAGTCCAATCTTCAAGATTGGCCCGTGGGGATTTTATTGATTGATGATAATGCCTGACTTTTTATCGTTTTTGGGGAACCAATAAGCATCCTTAAAATGACTGGGGGAATGCCTGGAGTACAGCAGCATTTCTCCTCCGGGGCTGGTGGTTGAAAGCGAACGGCGGGAAGAGCGCTGAGGTGAGCGGATAGCCTGAACAGGGCGGGCGGCTGAGTAGCTGATGCTTACCGTGTAAATGTAGCTTTACCGACGAACCGCACAATAAATTTCATATCCCGGTCTGAAGAAACGGGTGGCGGAGCGCATCGTACATGGCTGGTAGATGAGTTTCTGAGTGTGACCAGTGAAGGTGTCGTAAATATCCCGTATTGCTTCCCCCCGTGTTCGTCCCCCGGTCTAACGGTTCGTCAGTCCGCTGGTCTATTTCCTCCCCTCCACCCCATCTTACGTTCGTTCATTCGCCCTCTCCTCCCACTCCAGGCGGCATTTCCCGTATTTTCAAACCCAAAGCGTGACAGGTTAGGTGGCAAGGTGAGTTTAATTAATCTATTAAACTCACTGAAGATGAATACATAAACTAAAAGCTGGATTGTAGACATTTTTTATAAGCATATTTGTGAGCCTGCCTCTTTATTAAATTCAATATAATTTCAGATTTTTCTATAACTTTTCTTCTGGTTAACTTAGAAAGTGAGCTATTATTGTTACAGGTTAGTTTTCTAAACTACAAAAAAGCAACTGTTAGGGATGCTCAAATATGAAAAATTGGACTGATATTGATATCTGATAGTAACACCGGTATTATGCCAGATTTACCAATATTTCATTTTATAATTTTTTTTATCCGATTACTCGATTAATCGTAAGAATAATCGATAGATTACTCGATTACTAAAATATTCGTTTACAACAGCCCTAATTTAGATATTCCTTAAGAAAAATACTAGCATTAGAGGCCGCTGCTCTACGTGTTGATGAACGGTCTAAGTATGGATCTAATACAAGATTTAGATCCCCTCCAATGATTAGATTAGTTTGCGAAATGTCAGGTATTTGGGCTAAAACATGTTTGTAAAAAAGAGGAGAGTCTATGTTGGGGCCATATATATTAACCAGAGTTATAGGGACAGAATACAATTCTCCAACTAGTATTAAATATCTACCTTCCTTGTCGGATATGGTTGACTTATGGATAAAAGATGTACCTTTCTTGAATAATATTGCCACGCCTCTAGCTCTCACTGCACAAGTAGAATGATAAGCTTGCCCTGTCCACCTGCATCTCAGTTTTATGTGCTCATTCTTGTTAAGGTGGGTTTCCTGAAGAAAGATTATGTCGCTAGACATTGTCTTTAAGTGTGCTAATATCTTACCCCTCTTCACAGGATTATTCAAACCTTTAACGTTCCATGTGACCAAAGTGACTTGTCCCCCCTTCTTTGTTTGTGTTACATCAACCTGCATAACTCCGATTAAAATGAGAAAGAGTATAGAATTCCTCACGAGTGTGATAGAAACGATTAAACATGGTATCTAAGTCCCAGCCCACCCTCTCGAACAAAATACTTACTGTCTTGCCTATACTAAGAAAACCTGCAAAGTAAGGGGCGACCCCTCTAAGGAAGTTATAAAGAAAAAAAAAAGAAAAAAAGGAATGAATAAACAAAAGAATTAAATTAAGAGTAACACTCAAACAACCAAGATACATTAACCTACTAAACTAACAACTTCCCTTACTTTCCACTCCTAATTAGAAGTTGAAAAAGGCTCTGCAAAAATATATCGTTCGAGCAAAAACCTGACATCTGAACAGTTGGGAAACGTCTAAAAAACATGTCAGGTTATGTAAGCTGCCTATTTGTAGACATCAGGCCACCCTAGATTATCAACGATATTCAAGGCAGCTAATTATTTAAGCAACACCAGAATTCTAAATATTATCTAAACTTAACTGGTTAAGCATCACAGTCCAGGCATTAGGTACCACCAGAACCTGGTCACTCTGCGTCTGCATCAGGTGTCCGCTGCGGGTCGCCTACATCTTCTCTCCCGGCGCCAAAGTGGAGCTCTGCGAATCTCTGGGCTTTTTTCGCGTCTGTGAACATTGTTTCTGTTCCTCTGAAAGTCACTCTTAGCTTTGCAGGATATAAAAGTCCATACCGAACTCCCGGCTTGTCCCGAAGAAGTGCTCTGACACCGTTAAATGCAGCTCTGCGTTTTGCTATCTCGGTGGTGAAGTCAGGAAAGATACGGATCTTCTGTCCCTGGTAGGCGAGGTCTCTCTGAGTCATGGCCTTCCGGAGGATTGTTGTAACGTCGCGGTAATAATGGAGTCTCACCACCAACGCCCGAGGGGGTCCTGTGTAGTCTGGGCGCCTTCGTAGCGCTCTATGAGCGCGATCCACCAGCGGCAAATCATCCAGAGTCAGCACTTCTTTCAGGAGCTGCGAGACGAATCCGTTCAATTCCGCACCCTTTTCTGCCCCTTCTTTTAACATTGCAATCCGTATATTTTGACGTCTGGACCTTCCTTCAAGATCTATGTGTTTTTCTGTTAGCTGATTCATTTCTGTGCGTAGACGTTTTATCTCCGACTGTAGCGCGGTTACTTCGTCTGCTGACTGTTGCCGCTCGCTCGAGCTCAACAATGGATGCGCCATGTTGATCGCTGGATGTTTTCAGAACGTGAATGGCGTTTTGAGTCTCGGTCTTAAGGTTGAGGAGTTCTCCTCTGATAGTGGTGGACACTTCTTCGATGCGAGTATCTATTGTCTGGCAAATTTCGAACTTGGTGACTTGTAGTTCTGTGCGAAGAGAGTTTATAGCTTCTAGGATGGTAGCATTAGCTATCGGATAGCTACCTTCAGGCGAGTCCGGGGCGGCAGGCCCTGGCTCTCTCGATTTCTTGTCCTTGTTGGCGGCATGCATCCTTAAATTTGCTTTCATCCTGTCCTGATGCAGTTAAAGTCCGAACTGTTCTCACTCACAACCTGTTATAAGACTGCCCAAATGCCAAGCTAGTGATAAATATATTTAGAAATTTGCAGGAGCTCAAGGGAAACGCTACCTACTTCTCCATCGCTCACTAGCGCCCCCGTTCTCTATATTTTCTAACAACAAAGCAACTAATTGCAATAGATTTTCTTCATAGTGTATATGGTTGGATACAATGGCCAAATAACTTTTGAGTTTTATTTGGAAAATAATTTCAAAGCTATATATTATTTTCCTTCCACTTTACAGTTATGGACTACTTTGTGTTGGCTTCTCACATACAATCCTATGAAATATGTCAATGGTTGTGAATGGAAAAGAATTGTAACTCCCTGCCCCCTTTTCTTTTCTTTTTTGTTTTTGCAAGGGACTCTTGCTTTTCACACTTTTCAATTCATGCATTTTCTTGAAACTGAAAGAAACATTTTGACTTCAACGAGAAAGGTTCACGAAAAGATTACGTTTAAGTTGCCAAACCTCACCATCAGTCTTCAGAGATTGATGAGGATTCTAAAAACTTTACGGTCAGCAATAAAATAAAGGTAATAGTGAATGCCAGGCAGAAAAAAATACACAGAGAGAGACAGGAGTGATGCATTTCATGGTCCAACTGTGCCATCTTGCGGTGAAACGAGTTTTTCTTATAAATCCTTTCTAATCTCTGACTACTGAATCACTACTGCAGCCTGAATACTCTCGGACCAGAGAAGCCATCATCTCACCTCCCAGAAATGTAGTGATTGAGCAGTCAAGTGGTGGAAGGAGATCGATGAGCTGATGTGATCGGTGGTGACACCCAGTGGGAACAGGTCGCTGGTTCTTGGCCAGTTTGGCCTCCACTTCTCCCTTACCTTAATTGGATATGACACGCTGCAACTCAGGGTTTCCGCTTATAAAGCGATCACAGACAGCTGTTAGACAAGGTCTTGTGCAAACAACACAAAATTGTATAAGAAGAACCTCATACAAGCAGGGGTGCCGCCAGGAATCTTGGGCCCCCTGACAAAAAATTTGTTTGGGCCCCCCTGCGCAGCTGCTGTTACAATTTTTTGAGTCTATTTGACCCAAAAAAAAGCGTCACAATTTTAAAGGCTTGCCTTGCTTTCTTTGGTTCAATACTGATAATTAGCACAATATTTACTGTTCAGGAATTTAACATCTAACACTCCACATCCAGTATGCAAGTTGGTTGCTTAAATTTTTTCTATTAGTTTTAAGTTACTCAAATGTCTCTCCATGAGCAAAGTGCAACTACACATAAAGCAATCCAGACTTCTCAAAAATGCTATGTAGTTGCATTTTATTCATGCTGCAGCACATAACTTTAATAAAAATATGATAATCTGTAAAAACAATCAATCTTCTCAATTTCCTGCCTGAATTACTATTACTGGTTAAAGTCATGCACCGTTCTGACCAAAACAACCAAACCGAACCAGGAGGAGGGTCTTAGCGCTGTCAATTAGCCTCATTCACTCACTGCTAAATGTGCTAATGGGGGAGAAACAACTTATCATTACAAGAAACCGTTTATCTGCCATCATTGGTAGCTATGCTAACTAAACTGAGCATTCACAGTTTGAAAATTGAAAATGCACAGCTCTGTGCTATGCTAGCTGCAGCACGGCACAAATCGAGGGGGAAGAAGGATGAGCAGCACCACATGAGATTGTGATTGACAGCACTAAAACTCTCCTGACTGGTTGTTTCTAGAGAACCATGGGAGAAAGCAGAGGAAATAGATTTTTCACAGATTACCTCTCATACCATACTGTCACAACATAATGACAGTTTTAAAAAATATGTGAAAAAAATATTTATATAAAAATTATATACTGCAGTTTTAATTTCACTCAGGAGAGGACGGATCAGGAGGGACGTGGGTTACAGCTTCTGCTGACTGACTCATCTGTTAAGTGGTAAAAGGCACAGGGACAAGTTAAATATATGAATATGTTGGTAATTTTTTTCCTTAATTCATTAAATGCTAGTGAAAAGGAGGCAAACAGTAGTTTGTAGCTAAGCTAATTATGCTAAATGGTTGATAATCTCACAGTCTACCCACCTCTCTTGGAGAAAAACTGGGTTATAAATTAACACTCTTGCCTTTTTCTTTCTCTCTCTCTCTTTTTTTGAAAACCTGATTTTATAACTTTTCTTGGCAGCATAGTAACTGCCACAATCGTTCTTGTCTTTCACTGTCTGCTGCTAACAGCGTCACTCTCAAGCAACAAACCATTTAACGCAGATCTGTTAACGCATAGATTTAACGCATTACTGTTTAAACTTTACCTTTAATAACATAAAGTTACCTAATTTTTAAAGTGAAATCAGTAATACTTTTATAACAAATTTATATCAGTAATGATTTCTTGGTTAATGTCAAGTTGTCATAACAAAGACATTTTGAATAATGTCAACTTTGTATTAAAAGTGTCATAATTTACCGAATGATGCTTTATGACAACAGTCATAGATATTCATGAAGGCTTATTCATGTTCATGACATGTGTTATGTCATGTTTATGACAGTGTCATGTCAGTCTTATTCACTCCCCTTCAATAAAGTGTTACCCAAAAAATAATTAAATTGTGGAGGGCCCCCGGTTGGTCAGGGCCCCTAGAATTGTCATCACTTTTCCCCCCATACCACGCCCCTGCATACAAGACCATGTTTATTTATTTAGAGTTTTGTTATTTTTTAACAGCAGCTGTCGATTAAACTGAAATTTAGTCTTGACTTTATTATGTGAGTCGTTCTACCGAGAAATCGATCAGAAGCGCCATGAAAATGGTCGGATCTGCCTCTCTGGCTGCAGTGTGCGCTCCCAACACGGGCAACAGAATTTCGAACATGGCGAAATTCACGGCGCTTCTGATTGATTCTCGGTAAAACAACTCATATAGTCTTGTCAAAACTATAACTTTTAATCGACCACTTCTGTTACAAAAAATAATAGAAAAAAAAACTCTAAGTATACCTGATCTTGGGCTGCGAAGTTAGTAACACTGTTGTCTTGCAGCAAGAAGGTCCTGAGTCCGATTCCCGACCCAGGGTCTTTCTGCATGGAGTTTGCATGTTCTCCCTGTGCATGCGTGGGTTCTCTCTGGGTTCTCCCACAATCCAAAAACATGACTGTCAGGTTAATTGGTTTCTCTAAATTGTCCCTAGGAGTGTGAGAGCATGGTTGTTTGTCCTGCCTGTTTCTGTGTTGCCCTGTGACAGACCGGTGACCTATCCAGGGTGACCCCGCCTCTCGCCCGAAATGTTAGCTGGAGATATCAGCAACCCTCCCGACCCCACTAGGGATAAGGGTGGATAGATGAACACCTGATCTTGTGTGGGGTTCTGTTTTTTTTTGTTGGTTTTTATTTTAACTTTTATTCAAACAATTCCTTGACATAGTCAACACTTATGCATTTTTACATTGCAACATAATTACAGATATAACTTTCAAACATAGATCATCCAGAACTCCACCTTCCCCCTCTCTCCTTACAGTATCACAGAAAATCAGGCCCGTTGTTCCAGGTATAGATTTACAGAAGTCCATCTTTTATTATAATTGTCTTTCCGCAGGCTCAGGGTTGCTGTTAAATCTTCCATCAGGTTGACAGTCCTCAGCCTCTGGACCCATTGTTCTAAGGTAGGTGAATGTGGTTTCAGTCAGTTCTCAGTGATCACCTTATAAGCAATCAACATAAGGGCTCTCAGCATATATTTTGTATTAGTATCTTCCGTTGGAAGATTAACATCCTCTAGAACAGGGGTGTCAAACTCAATTTCACCGAGGGCCACTTCAGCATATTGGCCACCCTCAAGGGGCCACATTGACGGTACAAATCAGGAGTGCATCCCTGCTAAATATTGCATTTGAGTTTCCATGGATGTAAAATTACTGCTCAGTTTAAAAATTACAATATTTAAATCAGTGTTTAAATGTAAGCAAACAAATAATAAAAACAAGTCACATGGGCAGACATTATAGACTTTACGCAAAGATTTAGTCTGAGAGGCAACTGAAATTAATTAATTTTAAAAATCCTTTCTGAATATCATCTCATGGTCTCTGAACTAAATGCCTCTTTCTGACCGGAGCTGACAGCGTGTTGAAGAGTTATGGACCGGAAGCTTTTGAGCGTCTGGTTAGGAAGCGCATTACAAACCTTTGGTTGAAATGGCGCGTTAAATTCAAGACTCCATTACAGACCAGAGAAAACTAAAGAGAATGCAACGTTGTGTTAATCCATTTGAGGAGCCGGCAGTTTATCTTGAGGAAATAAATGACGATGCAAAAGTTAATTAGACTGTAACATGCGCAGTCTGCTGATCAACCACTGCGGATGCGGCTCCGCCACAGCGAAGAATTACAAACCGCTGGAAGTAACTCATCCAGAAGACTTAAGAAATGGAGCCTTCTGGGTTCACGTTACCCAGGAGAGCGGCGTTCTGGAGAAGCTGCAGACGTAACATCTGTCCGTTTTGCAGAGGCGAAACCACGCGAAAAATAAAAAATAAAAAAATCCTGGTAAAAGCGCACACCGGACTGCGCAGGGTAAAACGCTCACAGAGTTCAGTTGATCTGTTTGGATCAGACAGATCCAACTGACTGATGAATTAGCGCCGATTTTTCTGCAGATGGGAACCAGGAGGAAGTTGTTCAGACCCCAGCGGGTGAAGTGATGCTAATTTAAGTGAAGTCCCTAAATTTAATTTATTAAAAGTTATTGGGGCCTCAGTCAGTGGTTTTTGTCACTACGAGAAAATGTAGATACATCTGTTTAATTTGTGATGGGATGTGGATTCACGGTGAATATTAACTAAACCACATAAAATGCGACTAAGTAGCCAATGTTAATATGATTGTAATTTCACGGATAAAAATAGTACATGACCGATTTTATTTATTTATTTTTTTATGTTGTCGGCCAAGATAACGTCTAGCGAGACCTGCCCCCCCTGACACCAACTCACACATCTTCATTCACAGTCTTACTTGTAAATCGATTTTTCTTTTCTTGGACGTTTTGATGTTAGCTTGTCTTTGTCTCAGTTTTATTCGATGGGAAAAGCAGCTTGAGGTGACTCTGCTGCTCTCTAGTGGCGAGAAGCCGTAATGTTTGGCTGGTAACAATCGGAATGCATCATGGGAGATGTAGTTTGTAGTCAATTCGTGCTCAAAACCTATTTTAGTCAATCGGCCTATGAAATGCTGGGGTGGGCCACATGTGGCCCGCGGGCCTTGAGTTTGACACATGTGGATTAGATGATGGAATATACAACATATTTAAACCAACAGCTTGGAATAAGGTTAGAAAAGAATGCTGACGGGGATTTACAGTATTTACACCAGTTATTGGTATTGAAATTCATTCACAAAAAAAACAAGCTCTGCACCTTATATTGGTTTTCAAATGCAAAATAAAATTTGTCACAGATGACAAAGTTGGCGCCACAGAGATGCCCTGAAGTTGTAGCAGATAGTTTTCTAAAACTATCTTAAAAACTCTGTAGAGTTGTATATTAAGTGCTGAAAAAATGCATATCGCTTGTTCCTCTATTTTCAAAAACACTACAAAGTGCACAAAGGACAGAAAATAAAAAAAATATATTAAATTACAACTGTTAGTATCTCCTAGGCTCTTGAGAAGTTGGATCATGCCTTAGGCTCTGGCTTGTTAACAGTGCTTGCTTCAAGTCATGGGAAATCATTTCAGAATGAAACCAAAAGCCACAGTGGCATGTGTTGTTGTGGAGCAAATCAAAATCCAGCCAAGGAACACTTGTGCTGAAACATCACCTAGTCTACATGCAGAAAATTCTAATTAACTCATGGTGTCCTTCAACATAATGTTGCGTCATACTGGTTCTTTGTTGATACCTTCATTGCTAAGCTGAATTTTAAAGTTAAAGTGTAGAGTTAGTATACAGTATAATAAACGTTTTAGGGTTAATATGAGTAAAAGGTTTGGCCAAAAATAAAAATGTAGCAAAACTAAAAGTGAGTTTGCCTTCCCCATCATTTTCACAGCTCATCCTTTCCTGTGTTTAGGGCATATTGAGAACACGTATAATAACAGCTAAGCTACACACACAAGAACTGCTGGTGTATTTTTTATTATTCAGATGTTGGTTTTATGCTGCTGGGTCAAAACTTGAGTATTTTTTTAAACCAAACATCAAGCAAAAAAACCCAAAAACTCACTGTTTGTGTTGGTGAAGACAGCAGAACAAACAGCATCACTCTTCACAGGTGACCATTTTGTACATTTTGAATGACCTAATAAAATGTCACCGAGCGTCTTCTCCAGCATGAAATAAAAAATGTTAAGATGGTAAAGTTACATGGTATAATGATATTAATTTCAGTTGGTTGGGGTGTTATTGACTTTACTTCGCACTAGAGAACTAGTTTGTTCCCTTAAGCTAACATTAACCTCTTAGCTGCAAAGTAGTTGCTGCAAGCTCGTGCTAGCTAAGTACAAGATTCATACTTTGACTGAGAACTGAATCAGTATAGAGAAGCAATATTTGAATGTCATTTTTTAATTCTGTTATTTCATTTGGTCAGATTGTGTCATATTCTTGGTTTTGTTTATTAATTTTGTTATCCATAGACTGTGGGGAAATTTGCTTCATTTTATAATTATTACCTCCATGTTGTGACTATTATTCATATTACACTTCCCATTTTGTATGTAAACAAATTTCAAGCCAAGGTGCTTACACAGTCAGATTTTATTATAGCGACTAACAAAATAAAAATGATGTGTAAAAACGATGAGAATACCAAGTCTGGTAAACAATAATTCACAATGTAAAAATTAGCATCTCCTTCAGAGCTTTCTATTAGTGCTAAAAGTAAAAGGTTTTAAAGAACCTGAACTTAATTTGTGTGCTTGTGATTCTACATTTAAGGGTGTTTTCATACCAGTTAAGACAAACTTCATTTAAGACAAACTATGGTTCTTTCCACCCTATGGAGTTTGTCTGAGTAGATGTGAACATATTGTTGACAATGAAACAACTGTACCAGGACTGTTTTGGAGGAGGTGGCCTCAATACTGTTTCAAATAAACTCCAGAATGTTTAATTTATGGTCTGAATGTGGTCCGATCTCGATCCAACACAGATACCAGGTGTACACTGCAAATTTGAGTCAAACAGCTTCCCACAGCCAGGTTTGAGCCGGACACTGTGTGTGATGTGTAAGAGTAATAAAAATTGGCTAAGCTTTGTTTTTCGTAAAGTATAGAACTCTATGCAATTTTCAAGATGTCTTCTCAAAAGTATTTTGTAGACAGGGCTGGATTTACAAGGATGTGGGCCCTGGGCTGGAGCCAGTTTTGGTGCTCTATTCACAACAGAAAAATTGTTTCACTAATGCAAATTACAGAACATTAATACATAGTCCTACAAATGAGCAGGTTTGAATTGATGCATGGTAGGTTTAATACATCCCCTGCCAATATTTTCATGCTGTTTCCAAAGAAATCTACTAAATCCCCTTTTCAAACACTTGAATATTGTTTATATTCATAAAAACTCCAAAAATCCAAAATTGGGGCCTTGGGCCACTTCCCATGAAATATCCAGAAACACACTACTGATATGATTGACTGTATTTTCTATAAGCTCAGCACACAGAATATGCTTCCTGTGTTTACATTTCATACTCCCGCCACAGACACAACTGACCAATTATGAGACTGTGGTTTTCACTTTGAGATCCTCGGAGAAACTGAACAAAAGGAGAAAGTTACAAGTGAAGAAACTCAACTGATTTGGACAAAACTTAAGAAAATATAAGTGAGAAAAAGCCCTAAAACATGTAGAGTGGTGAAATCTGAACCTGATCAGTTGGACATTTGTAAATGTTTCCTTTTGTTTTTTCACAGATATGACTATCTGTGAAAAAACAAAAGGAAACATTTTCAAACTTTGTCACCATTAGAATCCACTATTTTGACCAAAGTCTCAAATAACTGGAGTTATCAAACCTGGATTGGACTTTTCTACACTGATCAGATTCTTTCAAGTGAATTTTGTAAACATTAACAAAAAATGTGGTTTTCCCATAAAGTTGTCACACTCCTGTTATGTAGCTATTTCATATTAATAACATGATGTCATAATTATAAACTGTTTCTTTTTAACTTGCGAGTAAAAAGACAGAAAAAAGTCCCTGTTTGAGCAAACTTACACACATCCGGTTCATTTTGAGTCAGCAGTTTTTACAGTGCATAAATGTCAGTCTTTGGCTGTATATTTGGGAAGCGGGGCCTGGGGGGAGGGGTCATATGATACAGTATGGCTCCATGGGTGTCTGTGTTCCCAGGCAGCAGGAAAAGCAGGCTCTGAGTCTAATCCGGAGCTCCTTATTGAACATGAAGCTGATAATGGGGTTGGCCCCCGCCTGGGCGAAGCTCATCCACACCGCGGCTGTCAGGTGGAGCTCCGGGATGGGAGCCCCGCGCACGAATATCCTCAAGTAGCATGCGCTAATGTAAGGCGCCCACAGAACGAGGAAGGCCAGCGTGATCAGGAAGTACATCTTCCCAATGCGCTTCTCCGTCTTAAACTCGTCCAGCACCAGCAGCCTCCTATTGCCAGAGTGCGACGCCTGCCGGATGCCCACCAGCGTGGGCGGCGTCGGCCCACGCCCGAAGCCAGCGATCCAATTGGCGGCGGCTTGCCCGGTGGCTCCGGGCCCATGGAAGGTCCAGTTCTGGCTGATGGCCGGCACCAGTTGGGCTGGCTTCATCTTGCGGTGGTCGTAAACGAAGCACAGCATCTTAACGTAAACCACGTGTGTGGTGCACACGATGACCACGAGCATCAGCATGAAGCCCAGCGTGTCGTTGGACTTGACGTAGCGGTGTTCGAACGTGCATTGCTCCTCCTCGGGCACGAACTTGTAGGTGCCCACGTCGAACACGGGCGGGAAGGCCATGGCCACGGAGAGGGTCCACACCATGCAGATGACCGCCACGCACGTGCACAGGTTCATGCGCTTGGAGTAGAAGCGGTGATGGGCGATCGCCATATATCGGGTGACGCTGACGCAGAAGAGCAGGAAGGCGACGTGGAAACAGAAGAGCACCGACAAGAAGGCGACAATCTTGCAGCTGAGCGCGCCATACGGCCAGTCGGAACCGGCTCCGATAGACGCCATCACAAAGGGGAAGCAGACGGCCGAGCGCAGCACGTCGGCCAGGCACAGGTCCAGCAAGAAGTAGTAGGGAGCCTTGTGTAGCGAACTGTCCTTCAGGAGCAGCAGCGACAGCGACGCGTTGCCCAGCAGACTCGCACCCATGATGAGCCCCAGGGAGGCCAGCTTGACCGCAGAGGCCGTGGATGCATAGCTGTGTAAGGACGCGCTGCTCTCCCCGAACTCTGTTGTGTTCGCCATGAATGTGGCGTATCTCCCGCATCAAATCATCGCTCCTGCTCGCCCCCACCCAAAAGGGATGGAATGGAAATCAGAAATAATAATAATAATAATAATAATAATAATAATAATAATAATAATAATAGAAACCTACTTCTAAATAGAATCCATCTCGATGTGCTGTAATCCGAACCTAAAAATCAAACGGCAATTTCTTCTTCCTCCTCTTTTTATCCCTCATCTCAGAAGCGTCCGGCGTAAGAAGAAAAAGCCCAATTTTCCCTTCCGTCATCCCTTCCGTCACTCATCGCCATGGAGCAGAAGCGGCCTGCCTGCGCCGCGATTATTATTGTAAACCATTTTCAGAGGGCGTCCACACAGCCAGGCGACAATCTGCTCAGAAAGCGCATCGCAGCTTCTCTCCACTCAATGGCGTCGAAGCTCAGAGGTTCGCCTCTCGTGCAGCGTCCTAAACCTGCTGCTCGATTCACGAATGAACTGCAAATGTTTCTGTGTTGCTTCATTTTCCTGCTGCAATCAACGAGAGGTAGTAGAATCGAAGGGAGGGAGGAGAGGGTTCTGACGGAACAAAACACAATATATGGGACGCGCGTCCGCTGTGATCGGAAGAGCTTGATTTTTTCAGATTGTCTGTCTCATACCTTAATGAGACCAGAGGAGAGAGAGAGCATAGCAGCTGACAGTAGATTGAAAAAAAAGAAAACATGCCTTTATTTCTTACCATCGTTAACATACAACCTTTAAAACCACGAAATAAAATCTGAATATTTTCCTAGAAAAACCCTGGTGCTTCGAGCCTTAAGTTTAAGTTGTACTTACCATTTATTTATTTCTACCTACTTGTTCTCAGTCATCCAGGACTTAGGGTTAGCCCTAACCCTAAGTCCAAAAAAGGTTTAAAAATAAAACAAGATAAGTTATAATTTAAATCATGCATAACTTGTATTGAGAGACACTGAATCAATGTTCATGAGGAATTTTTTTAAATGGGTTACGCTTTAAAACTTGTTTTTAGTTCCTTAAATTATTGTGAAGGCATTGTTAGATCAGTGACGCTGACCACAAAAATTCAAATTCAAAAATGCTTTATTGATTCCAAAGGGAAATTAAATGTTGTTGTTACTCATATTAATTCTTTTTTTTTTCCAGAGTTATTGTAGATGTAGCTGATGGCAGGAAAGATCTCTTGTAGCAGTCTGTATTAGAGCAAATCTGAAAAAGCTTCTGACTGTAGACACCAGTGTTGTGGTACTTGGAGTTGGTCTTGGTCTCGAGACCGGTCTTAAGACCATTTTTTGATGGTCTAGGCCTCGTCTCGGACTCGACCGCATTTGGTCTTGGTCTTGTCTCGGTCTCGGGCGCTGAGGATTTTATTTCAAGACCAGTCGAGACCGCAACTGTGAAAATACCACTAAACATACAGCATACTGTCCAGTTTATTTGTTAACATCTTTGTTTTCAGTGGATGCAAAACGCACCGATTAAAATCCAAGCAACTATGTGTTTCTCCCCCCTCCCCTACTCCTCTCCTCAACACCTTCCACTCGCGCGCGGCGCTCCAGGACATGCGCAGTGGTTTTCTCTCAGTGGCAGAAAATGTTTGTCTAATCGTCAGTAATATAATAGCACTGCAAAAATAGTAAGAAATCCGATGGCCACAGCTAACTCCACATCACTTCGCTTTCACAGACGGTGGGAACAACGTCTAACTTTTTTCGTCACTTAGAAAAGTAGCTCAAAGAAGGTAAGCTCCGTTGACATGATGTTAGCAAAGCTAGCTGTACAGAGACACATAAGAATTTGTGATGAAAAAAAGTCACTCACTGCCTGAATTATTGTGCGGAGGTGTAGACTGACTTGTCGCATATATGGGACAACGCTATGTCCAAAAGTCTGCAATATAGTGAGGTGACATTCAGATTACCATACGCTGTCAGAATAGCATACATGCAGTGAGTACCATGCCTGCGCATGCGCATTAAGAAGTCCGACCGTCAGAGGAGTTGTCAGTTCACCATACGCAGCAAGTTATGACAAAAATAAGTCATTAAATTGTTTTCAATGATAACTATATAGATATACATGTGTTGTCATGGTTTCAAAGTGTATTTAAAGCAGGTCTGGCTGCAGCTGGAGTCAACTACAACACACGCCCGTGTAAAACTCACTTAACCGCTAAGTCAGGATGCCATACAACTGTTAATAACAAAGTGTATGACGATCTACGTCGTGATTCTATGTTGCTGATTAAATGAAATCTTATGGTAATGACGTGTCTGACAGATATAGCCAGTGTTCTATCAGGTGTTCTATACGCTGTCAGAATAGCATACATGCAGTGAGTACCATGCCCGCGCTTGCGCATTAAGAAGTCCGACAGTCAGTGGAGTTGTCAGTTCAGCACACGCAACAAGTTATGATGAAAATAAGTCATTAAATTGTTTATAATATGACATAATATGATAACTAGATAGATATACATGCGTTGTCGTGGTTTCAAAGTGTATTTGAAGCAGGTCTGGCTGCAGCTGGATGCCATACAACTGTTAATAACCAAGTGTATGATGATCTACGTCATGATTCTATGTTGCTGATTAAATAAAATCATAGGGTAATGACAGCGTATGCATGTCTGAGCTAAGCGTACGACTATCTGACAACGTATGCTGATCTGACAACACCGTGAGTTCGTCCTAAGCGTATGACGATCTGACCTGACAGAACACCCGTTCTTTGTTCTTGTAATGCTCTGTGTACACTGCATCATTATTTTATTTAATTATGTACGTTGATATTTAAATTAACAAATAACTAAAACACAAGAACGAAAGAGCACACAGAGCATGCACATTGCTCTTTGATTGTTTTTGTTCAAAGTGGCAGCTGTAATGTCTGCCATGGTGTCAGACTACCTGGCTTCATGTACTGGGATAGAGTGAAAACAGTCACGATGAGCGCCTTCTGTTTGGTTACTTCTTGCTTGTTGCTCCTTGGTCAGTGTTCATAGTTGAGCGTTATTTACCATCAAGGCATTGCCTCAATTGCTATGTTTAATGGTGCAGACAGTAGTGGTTTCTTACATGAGCAATATGGACAAATGCCCAGGGTGTTATGTTTTTAGGGTTGGCATGAGACCATCACACATTTTAACACAGAAATGGAATATTTAATATTGGTAAAATGTATTAAGTATTTAATATCTAGGTGTTCTTATGGGAATATGGATCTTTCAGATTATTTTGAAAAGCAATTTTGATCATATTTTACATTTTATTGTGTCATGTAGCGCGGGCCGCTGGTCTTGGTCTTGACTCGGTCTCGACTTCCCTCGGTCTTGGTCTTGATTTGGTCTCGGACCCTAAAAGTCTTGGTCTTGTCTCGGTCTCGATACACTCTAGTCTTGGTCTTGTCTTGGTCTCGGGTTAGGTGGTCTTGAACACAACACTGGTAGACACTGTTTTCACTAGACAGAAGAGGATGACCAGAGTTGTCCAAAAATTTCTTAATGCTATGAAGAATCCTTCTTTGCATAATAATCTTCAGACGCTCCACAGAACAGAACCAGCTTTCTTTATCAGGTTGTTGAGCCTTTTTTATGTCCCTGGCTCTGATGCCGCTGCCCCAACAGATGATGGCAAAAAACATGACGCTCTCAATAACAGACTGAGAGAAGATCTGCAGCATCTGATAACATATCATTCGAGGTGTGGACTTGATAGAGCTATGTCCAATCAACAGCTAAACAAACTTCCTCTACGCTGCACGGAGAGCCAGCACCCACCTTGATGCCATTCTTCTGTGTCAGCGTGGAGAAGGCCCCAGCCAGTCAGCCAGGCACACCTGACGGCGACACCCGAACTAATAAAAACCTCTGAAAACGTGACAAACTTAAAACAACAAAAAATCACAACTAAGTTACTAACATAAGCACCCACTGAAAAGCAGTAAAAAATATGGGGTTCAGTTTGTGTAAAAAAATAAGTAGAAGTGATATGTATAAATGTTGGTCTATGTTGTTGCTATGTGTCTTTGGTTGATGTCTATGGTCTTAATGTTTTATGGATATGTTGATGTTGCATGTAGATGCATGTATATGTTGTATATATATAGGCATATATATACAACATATATATCTATATATGTTGTATAGACATATACAACATATGTCATATGTTGACATATGTTGTATATGTCTATGTTGCATATGTGTTTGCTGCATATGTAGATGTTATGTCTCTAGCTGCATCGTGGTTATTATTCACCGTCGTCTTGTCAATTCATCTGCAGTAAAGCAGTGAACCATTTGCAGTAATCTTGTCAATTACTGCAGATGAATTAAGATTTTTGATGCTATTGCCCCCTGTTGTTTGTTCAAGTAGTTGCCTGAATGTCTTTAACTTCTGTGATTGGCCAATGTCGACCTCCTTAGCTGCCCTGATTAATTCCTAAAGAAAATACGAGGTAGAACTCTAAGTATTTTGAAACCACTGATATTGAAAGACCAACATTTTTGTAATATCTAATAAACACTTTGATCAGACATGACCTACTTCAAAAATTATTAATGGCAAAGAGAACAGGCAACAACACTGACCAACGACATGAACTAACAACATGGAACGATATTGACCAATCACAGTAGACACTCAGAAAACTACATAAACCGACAACAGGGGGCAGTAGCATCACAAAACGACTGCAAGGGGTTCACTACTTTACTGTAGACGAATTGACAAGATGACAGTGAGTAATAACCACGACGCAGCTAGACATAACATATGCAACATAGACATGCAATCCATAAAGCATTAAGACCATAAACATCAACCAAAGACACATAGCAACAACATAGACCAACAACATCTACACGACTTCTACTTATTTTTGACACAAATGGAACCCCATAAAATGGAACCCCATACCAGAAAATTTCCATTGTGAGTGGTTGGAGACTGGAAATCCCTGTGTAGCATCATGTAGCATCGATGAGTGATTACATGTGATCGGTAAGTATTTAGCTTGTAACTGTAACTGATCAAATTCAATAAAATAAACTAGTATTTTGAAGTTTTGTGTAATTATTGTTAGTATGTTCAAGCGCGTGGAGGAGTCACGTGATGCTCGACATGGTGGCTGCCTAGGAGCGTCCCGCACCACCCCTCATAATGCATTTTGCATGTAAATCGGGCAGGGAGCCGAGGAATCAGCGTCAGGTATTAAGTGTTATCTCTAAACTAGTGGTAACTAACAGCATGGAACGTCTAAGTCGACCAGAAACTCAGGCAAACCCAGCACAGCTGGAGGAGGAACCAAATGTGGCGAGGTTGCTACTGCTAGCCCTGCTAACCTAGCTCAGGATCAGGCTAACTGGGCCTCCTCCTCTGATACTATGAATGTGGCGTCTGCAGAGGTTACTGGCAAGGTGGCGAAGGAACTTGCTAAGCTTTTTGGTCTTATTGCGGAAAAGTCTGAAAGCCATGACAAGAAACTTGAAGAAATACGAAACACAACTACTGCAACTGAGAGGAGAATTGCTGACATCGTTAGCCGGATTGCCGAAATGGAGGACCATCTGTGCTTCCTTGAAGATGCACGCGAGAAGCAAGAGGCAAACCCCATGGCTTCCAGCGCCGAAGTGGAAATACTGAGGCAAAAGCTCGATGACATGGAAAACAGAGAGCGCAGGAATAATTTGCGCTTTCTGGGTTTTACTGAATCCTGCGAAGGAAGCGACTTGGTGGCATTTCTGAAACCAACTCTACCAACGCTTCTGAACATTAACTTTCCCAAGGGACTTGAAATTGACAGGGCACATAGGCTGGGTCAATTGTCTCCTGGTCAAGGAAACCAGCCCTCCCGTCCGAGACCCATCATTGTGCGATTTGAGAGATTTCAAGACCGAGAACACATCGCCAAAGCCGCTCGCAAGATGGGAGACCTGATCTAGAGAGAGCGCCGGATTATGGTCTTTCCGGACTATTCCAAGCTTCTCAGCGATAAACGCAGAAAGTTTGATAAATGTAAGAAACTACTCCATGAGAAACGCGTCCACTTCTTCCTAAACTACCCAGCCGTGCTTACTGTGATAACTTCACGGGGGCGTGAGCGCTTTGAGGACCATAAGAAGTCAATGGCTTAAATTCGTTCTATGGAATGACCGGGCGGCGATATGGATCGTGGAAGCCCACTGGGTGAGGCATTGAGGGCCGGAATTATACTTTGGATCTTTATGGATACGCTAATGCAGGAACTGATCTTCTTATTTACTCTCTGGACCAAGGCCGTGCAGAGACCACTAAAAGGCCAGGTGCTCAAAAAAAAAAAAAGGGCATATCTAACCGCATTCTAGGACAGAATATTAACAAAGCCACACAGCTTTCAGAGTTTGATAAACAATGATACATTACAAAATTGCGACATATACAATCAAAGTTAAGGAAAATCTCTATATAGAGCATAAAACTATACATTTGTAAGATATTTTATCTGCAGATCTATTTTGTTATAGGAAAGTATTGCAATATTCAAACCTGCAATTTAGCAAGATATGTAAATCAGAGCTGGACCACCAGACATATTTTGTCTTTACATAATTACATATTAAAAATATAAACAAGGGCATAATGCAACCTTTTAGTGTACTGTAATCTATAAAAAAGAGCTGCCTGTTTGCTACACTTGCAGTGGAGATGAAGATGGTCCATTCAGGAAAGCAGAGCTGCATCAAATTTTAATGTGGAACTGCAGAAAAAAGAAAAAAGAAAAAATGTAATTGTTAATGCATGGAACCATGAGAAAAGCCTACTGAGTTTTGCGTAAAAAACTTTTTTAAAAATTAAAATCACAACAAAAGATTTCTGAGTGCAAATAAAAGTTTGTTTGGCAAAAAACTTTTTAAGTTCACGAGACAAAAAGGAGTTATTTAATTAAAAAAGAAAAAGATTTTTAAACAAAACTTTGTTTAAAAAAAAAAAAAGAAATCATTACAATTCCAAAAGTTTTGATTACAATTTTATTTTACTTAACTGAGGTTAGTTTTTTTATTTTTTCACTGAATTGGGAAAAAAATTTAACTTCATACTCTGCGAACCAGACCCTAAACTTACTTAAAGTCTGGATTGAGTTTTTTCCCCTTCATTAATGACACACTTTTATTACATACATTATATCTATCATGGTAGATCAGGGTGAGTTATTTTTAATTCTACATGAATATCCTTGTTGGACTTTTATTTAAGTGCTTTTCTCCTTCAAGACACATTTACCTAACGCCAGAATAAATGCAATGTACATTATGCAGCAAAGGAAATTAGAAGACATATATCCATTATGGAGATGATAGATTTTGGATGGGCGATTTTTCCCTATTGCATAAGCGATACATAAGAATGACTGCTATCATTAACGGTACAGGGGAAGAAGCTTTTCAGTTATCTGGCTTTGCTAGCAAAGTCGTTAGCTAGCAGCTAGCTAATAGCACAACAACAACAGCCTAATGTCTGTCTGATAAAAATACTGAATCCATAGATAAGAACAGCTTTTCCTCACCTGGCTGTCTCCTCCCGTTCAGCAGTTCTTCAGAGTAAACCAGACGCAGAGGCCTGTCAGTGTCTGTTGTATTTCATTACCTCTCTGCTTAAACCGCGACTCCGTGCTGAAGCAGAAACGATAACGTTCAACGTTTTCTGTCATCTGACAAGTAGCAAGTCTACTCCACTTTATTCACCAAAAACGTTTTTTTTTTAAATTCACCAAAAACTGTTTTGTAATCTGGAACGTTCGCTACATTGAGCTCCGCAGTTAGCCGCCTTACCTCACTGCGCGAGACGCAACTGCGTCATGCGTCACGGGAAAAAGGTCAAAGGTAACAAGGTGACCCATAGACGCCTCATGGACCGCTCTCGCCTATTGTCGCTGATGAGATTTAGGGCGGCCATCTTGGAGCTGTCCACCACTCCACTCAACGTTATGTGTTTAGCAGGCACAATGACATATCTGTCACACAGTGGAAATTTGTTTTTACTTTTTAAGTGTGGTTTTTATGGAAGCCCATTTCCGCCATGAAAAAAAAAAAAGACCAACAGGAAGTCATAATTTCAACTTTCAAAGTCATAATTTCAACTTTCAGAGTCATAATTATGAGATTCAAAGTCATAATTTCGACTTTCAAAGTCATTGACTTTCAAAGTCATAATTTCGATTTTTCCAAAAAAACAGACATGCTGTCTTGTGTGAGATTTACACAGTATTCCATTTGATCTGTCTAACCAGGAAAACACAGATTTTTCTCCCATTAATGGATTATAAACAAATTGAGGAGTATTTCAGATGTGGTTTAACCAATGATGAAATTCTTGCTTTGCTGGCTGAGGTTCATGGGGTTATTCTTAGCAAGAGGACACTAGAAAGGATTCTTAATAAGAAGAAACTTTGGCGCCGAAAGAACAAAACTGATGTGAGTGTAGTGGCAGCTTTCATTTGTCAGCAACTTGAAACCTCTGGACAATGTCACGGATATCGATGGATGCACCAAAAATTCTGGATGAATGGTATTGTTACAGACAGGGAAACAGTTCGAGTCCTTTTACGCTTACTAGATGGTGAAGGAGTAGACCTAAGGTCAAGAAATCGACTGAGGAGACGGATTTACTATAGTCGTGGTCCAAACTATGTTTGGCATATGGACGGCTACGATAAGCTCAAACCATTTGAAATTGGAATCAATGGTTGCATTGACGGTTTTTCCAGAAGGCTAATATGGCTTGAGGCATACAAAACAAATAACAATCCAAGAGTCATTGCTGGATACTTCATGGATGCAGTGATTAAAGCTGAGGGTTGTCCTGAAAGACTTAGAGTGGATTTAGGGACAGAAAATGTAAATGCAGCTGACATGCAAAGATATTTGCATCTTACAGAAGATCAACCTGAAAGTGATAATGTAATATTTGGTCCAAGCACTGGAAATCAGCGGATTGAAAGATGGTGGTTGACCCTGCGAATACGTCCGCAGGATACATCCAGCACACAATTCACGAAGTCCTCATGGGCGACCATTCATGATGTACACAGTACCTCAGGCGTATGGAACCAGAGACTATCTACACAGCATTGATCTGAACAGGGTTGAAGCCTGCTTGGAAAACTGTGTTTTCAAAGACTTTCCATGCGATGAAGATGTCTTCAGTATCTGTGTGGACCTGATTTCAGAGCATAACCTGGATGTCACAGATGATGTGTTTGCAACAACTGATCTATACATAAGACTCAGACAGCTGATTACCAGAGATTTGGAACTGCATTGATAAATGTAAAAACATTTTGTTGCATTGACAGTTTGCTACCTCATCCCTAATTTGGACTTCAGTAGATATTTGATGACATTCTGAGAGTGGCAGCATTTGCTTCAACACATTGTTGCACCAGCATAAAGATGGGTCAAAGCCATTCACAAGCTCTGTAACTAAGCAAGAAGAGACACTAAAATAAGATAAATCATGCTGAGCTGATAAAATAAGTCTGACATTAGAAAAATATATTGATGCATTGGACAGATGATTTTTGGTTTTGATATTTTCCCTTTATTATCAATATCATTGCATTACAGTTTGAACATTATGCTGATTATTAAACAGGAAATAAAGGAATTGAGAACTGCTGTAGAAACCTCATTATTTTTCAGGTGTGCAACCCAATGCTGATTTAAAGCTTCCCCCGCCCCAAATAAATCACACATATAAACTGGAAAAAGCGGTTTATTGAACTTCAAAATTAAAGTCTCTATTTAGCTATTAGAGAAGCCTTTGAGTGTTTTAAAAATAATTCTTTAAGATAATGACAATGCTTCAATGTGTAAAAAAAAATAAAAAAGTGTTCTTTTTCAGTTGTTTTCTGGTTAAATCTGATATTGAGCTACTGCAATGGCACCAATCTGTTATTGAAAATATTTTAAGGTTATGTTTACTTAAAACAAAAATATAAATAAAATGCTGAGTAAACAAAAGAAAATTTTTCAAGAATAAGGTTAAATGAAACACTTTACTCCATTTCTTCCAGAACTGCATTCAAACAGAGTAGCAACATGTTCATCCACTGAACATTTAAATTATGTGACTAATATAAGAAACAAAACATCAGAAATTATTCATAAATTATTTATGCAACTAAGAGCTGCTTATTTACAAGCGCGGCGGCCATATTGTATTTTTAATTGTGGAACAAACCAGCTTTTGCAGCCTCAAGTAAAATTAAAAGTAAAAAAATTCTAGTAACAATATATAATATTTAAATTTAATAAACCCAAAATATTGAGAAAATACATTTTACTGCCAACTCAAATTTATGCTTTAAACTTTAACTTTGGAGTACTTTAACAGAAAAACCCCCAAAAAACACTAGTAGTAGAGTGCCTACTATGACATTGCAGGTCTTATAAATACTCCAGAGAAAAATAAATTGCAAAAAGTAGAAACTCTGTGAAGTTAAGATGAGCTACAAAACTTGTTAAGATAATGCTAAACTTTGAAAGTTTAATACAAAAAGATTTGGTAACACTTTATTTGAAGGGGTGTGCATAAGACTGACATGACACTGTCATAAACATGACATAACATCTGTCATGAACATGAAGTCGAATGTTTATGACTGTTGTCATGAAGTGTCATTCGGTAAATAATGACACTTTTAATGCAAAGTTGCTCTAAAAGTTGCATTGAAAGTCCATCAAAGGTGCCAACTTTGCATTAAATTATCATAATTCACAAAATCATGCAAAGTTGGCACTTTTAATGGACTTTTAATGCAACTTTTAGAGTAACTTTGCATTAAAAGTGTCATTATTTACCGAATGACACTTCATGACAACAGTCATAAACATTCATAAAGACTCCTTCATGTTCATGACAGATATTGTCCTGTTTCAAGATGAAACCCCAATAGGCCACTTGGTCAGACTCTTTCTTTGATCCATTGGTGTAGAGTGTCCATTCCGGTTGTCCTGGTTTCTCAGGTGCATCTTGTTGTTGTTTCTTGTTGGTGGGTTGTGCTGGTCCAATTTCAAGCTCTGGGTCCAGCAGGATGTCTTCCCATCTTCCCCACCGTGCGTTTGTTGCTTTAGTACTTTCAACGGTGCCTTTCCTTAGGTACTTGTGGACCTGGCTCTGCGTGATGACTTTAACTGGTTGCCCTTGCGCTAGGTCTTTCAGCACGCTCCAGTATCGAGCTAGCACTGCCAGCTCCTTCTCTTCTTGTGGGTATTTTTTCTCAACAGAGGTCAGGGTATAACTCCACAGTGTAACCAGGCCTCCGTTCTCATTACTCACTTTAATCATGGCATCGTCTTCTTCGCAGCTGATCTCTGCCACCAATCTATCCGACAAACTTCTTGGTTCCAGTCTCACCGCGGCCTGAATTGCCTTCTTTAAGTCTTCTAGATCTTGTTGGTTAGCCGCTGTCCAAACCCAGGGTCTTTTTCCCTCCTTCTTCATTCTCCACACTCTTTTTCAGGCAGTTGTACAATGGTTTGGCATACTTCTGATAGTTGGGTACATGATCTCTGACGTAGTTACATAGTCCCAATATTTTCTGCAGTTCATTCTCTGACTGAGGGGGTTGAATGTTCATCATTTTTTCCCTATAACCATCTGAGAGTCCCAAGTCTGACGTGACTTGGAAACCCAGATAGTTCACTTGGAACTGTCCGAATTGGCACTTCTTGAGGTTCAGCTTCGGGCCTGCTTTTGTGAGGTTCTCGATTACTTTCTGCAGTCTCTCTAAATGTTCTTCTTCAGTGTCGTCAGCGATAAAAACATCATCTATGTACACCGTTGCCCCCACATCTCCCAGTACTTCCATTACGGCTGACTGAAAAACGTTTGCCGAGTTCTTATATCCTTGGGGCAACCTTTGCCAAACGTAGCTCTTGCCTTTATGAGTGAATGCTGTCTTACCCTGGGATTGCCTTGCGAGGCGGAAAGAAAAAAATCCATTAGCCAGGTCAATACAGGACTTGAATTTCTTGACACGCAGTGTCTTTAACGTGCCTTGTGGGTTGATCAGGCTGGCTCGATTCGCTATTGTTCTTCGATTCAGAGCCTTGAAGTTGATGACTGGCCTCCAACCCCCTCCTGCTGATTCGGGTTTCTTCACCGCTTGGATAGGGCTGTTCGTGATCGGGTTGAGCTCCTCTCTGATGATTCCCAGGGAACCCAGCTCCTTCACTATCTTGTCCATTTCCTCGACTGCTCCCAGATTTAGTGGGTACTGTCGAACAGGCGGGTGCACTCCTCCTTCAATGTGGTGCACGAATCTTGGGCCCAAATCTCCACAATCGTTCTTGAATCTGGCTACCTTTGCCGAGGCAATAATTTCACGCAGCTTCTTCTTCCCGGCCGGGGAGAAGTCACTTTCTTCGATCTTCTGCTCCGTCACTGTCGGTATATCCACCGGTTTGTACCAGCCTTGCGTTTCTGATCCTGTCTGAGTCGGACCAACTTTTACTAACCTTGCTTTTAGATTTGTCAGCCGTCTTTGGAGGGCCCGATGATTGCTCTTCTTCTTACTTAACTCTTCCAAATCCCTGACCGTGAGAAGATTATAGGGTCCCTTGATCCATACTACTCCTTTCCAAGTCCCATATGGCATCTTCTCTATTTTCCCGTTGGCAAATTGAACTTTTAGGTGTCCTGCTGTTGCTAGGTCTTTGCGGGTCATCGACACCTCGGCTCCGGTGTCCACTAGGTAGGGCACTCCTTCCACTTTAGCGTAGATCTCGTCCCCCTCCCAGTAGGCATTCTCTAGTATGACCCGCGACCTGGACTCCATTACTTCGATGGCCCTCCGGTCCCGGTTCTACGGGACTCATGGAGGGCCGTTTTCTGTTCAGGGCTCAATTTTCTGTATTCTTCATCCGTCAGGTAGGGACCTCCCCTCGGCTGGTTCGATGGTGCCGGTTGGTTAGTCGGTTTCCCTTGCAACCCCGGTGCTCTTGGTTGAAACGTCCTGTTCTGGAAGTTGGGTGGCGGTCTGTTTTGGTAGCTGGTCGACGGTCGGCTCTGGAAGTTGGTTGATGGTCGCTTTGGAGGTTGGATGGTGGTGTCACGCTGGCCTTGTTAGGTGATCTCACTTGCTGGCTCGATTCCTTCCTCTGCTTCTCTTCATAGTACTGCTGCTCCAGGTCGAAACTTTTCACGGCTACATCCATCTGGGTGACGGTGGTACCTTTCACTGGCATTTTCACAAATGTCATTTCCCCTCTTCGGCCTCTTGTCACCTCACGCAGCACTTTCACATATCTTGCGGGGGGGATAGTCTGCTTTAAAGTGTGCCACAGCGGTTCCAACCGGCCCCCCTTGTCGAGCCATCCCCTGGCCCTCTTAATTTGGGAGTCTTCATCATCCATGTCTTCCAACACCAACCGCTCATAGTTATCTTGTGCAGATTCTGATCCGATCATCGGATCTGCCGTCACCAGTGTGACGGCAGTGTGACTGCCGTCACACTGGTCAGCCACAGCTTTTTGGCTCCGTCGTGGCTTATGGTGGACAGCACTGTTGGCCAAACGTCTTTCAAATACTCCTCATTGCTTTCATCCGCGTTTTTACTCCTGACCACCAGCCTGAGGTTCTTAAGCTCGGCGTATGCGTCCTGACCGGTGCTGGGGACTGTTGGTGGAGCCGGCCCGCTCTGAGGGGCCACAGGGCTACGCTGGTTGGCCTTTGGTGATGTCTGTGGCGGCTCTTCCTCGTCGGCTGACACTTCATCCAGCTTTTGTTGGGTTTCCCGGGAGTACTTGAAAGCGGCCTTCTTCAGTCATCGCAGCATTACGTCGTGCATAATCCCAATGTATGCCGATCTAAAGTTGGAGGTTAGGGGCTGGTGCGCCATCACCGTAGAGCGGGACGGAGTCATAAGGATGTTAGCCCACTCACCAATGGTCGCCTCGACCCCAAGGGTAACTTGGTCGTCCAGTCGGCTGGCCCACTCTGCTGGTATCTGGTATTCAGTCTGGCCGGCTTCTGGTACATATGCACGCCGCCCATCTTTGGCTTGGACTGGACCCCAGGTTACATCTCTTGCCATTCTTTCGGAGACCTTTTCGATATCGAAGGTCTCTACTTCCTTTTTCTTCCCTCGATGTTGGCCTGTGCGGAGGGGTTTGTAATTAACTAGGGGGTTCCTGGGACCGGAGAAGGCACTCTCCTGATCGCTTTCTTCTCTCTCCTCTTCTCCATCTTCGTCCCCCTGTTGCTCTTGTTCCCCCTCTGATTCGCTGATGTCGCTGTATTGTGGCTGTCGTATGGGCTCATCCTCGGGGGAGTTTAGCGGCTGCATCTTGGCTGGCCTCATAGGTCCATTCTCTGCCTCCGCCTGCTGTTCCTTCTTCAGCTGGTCCGCATCGTGCTTTTTCTGTCCGTGGTTGTCCGACTCAATCGTGAGCCTCCTGACGTACTCTGGTGCTTGGCCCTCCGATTCAATCGACGACATCTTCAATTTTATTTTAATCGGCTTCGTTACTTTGGCCCGGCCTGAATGGGTGTCATCTGGGGGGTTACTCCCCTGGATCCCCAGGGGGTAATTGTTAGTTTCTGGAGGTGAGCGTTCAGCGTGATACTGCTCCTCTATCTCGGCTGCCGCCCGCACACCTTGTTCGGTCTGGAGCTGGTGTAGGCGGGGGTCAACCACCAGCACCACCTCGTTGAACCCTAGGAGGTGACTGTTGGTCTTGGCTATCGACACCACCCCTTTTTCTGCAACCGATTGAGCGGTGTTCCCTCGCAGATCTGGGGATCTCAGCCCTTGCACACTCATCACTACTCTTCTCATGCCTTTGTTGCTTGCAGCCGTGAGCCCTCGGTACAGTCCGTGCCAAATCTTTTTCCGGTAATCTTCGAGATTATCTCCTTTCTTGTAGGCGTCGATTGGAACCAAGACCACTACCCTGTACGTCAAGTTGTAGCCATCTATCATGACTACTTCCCCCTTGTTTACCGCGCTGCCCGTAGTTCTCAGGAGGCGTTGGTCTCGCTGGTAGTTTTCTCCCGCCTGATGTTTGAGGTCCATTCTGAATTGTCGGTTATGGATCTTATACTTGTCATTGGTGAACGCGATCAGTCCATCGTCCATTTCTTGGGGCTTTCTCCGGGTGTTTGACTTCTGAGTCTTCTTCCTAGGGCTGTCGGTCCCTCGTTCCTCCATGTCCGTGTCATCTCTCTCACCGTCTGAGCTGCTTTCCGATGGTTGTCGTACGGGAGCTGATGGCTTCCTCTCTGTGCTGTGGGCCTGTGGCTGGAACTTGGCCTTTCTGTCGCGCAGGGGAGACCATTCTTCTGCTGCGTCTGCCCAATCTTTTTCAGAGAGACCATGGGCAACCGGTCCACTCTCAACCCCCCGACTCGATGACGCAGGGGGGTCTTCTCGGTCCCTCGAAGGCCCAGGCGGCCCTCGGTCCTCCTCGTCGCTGTTCCCTGTTAGGTCTATCAGATCTCGATCCCTTTGGGTCGACGGGGTTCGGCTATTCTGTCGGGTCGGGGGTTCGGATATCTCCGACTCCTCAAGACCCGGGGCTTGCTGTTTCTCTTTGTTTTGTTTGTACGTTGCAAGTATCTGTAGGACGTCAGTATACTCAGTGTAACGGGATGTTCCCCGAACATTGGGGTCCACCAGGATCCCGTCTATGCCGGCGGCTATCGTTGCTGTTTTCACTATGCTGTCATATTTTTCAGAAGGGCTGTAGATGGTTCGCAGTGTGCCGTCTGTCCATTTTTCCAGGAGGCCGGCAAACCACTCCAACCACTCCTTAACTTCTGTCTTTTTGGAAACTTTCGTCGGGCACTTGGCAATCCCCAAGCGATGACCGTCTTCGAGCAAGGTGCAGTAGTAGATCCCCCTGTGCCCTATCATAGTCTCCATCAATTTCCGCGCCATCTCCGGGTTGCTATAATAATGGTGACTGTAGAATTCTCGCCTGTTGATTCTTGTCCAGGAATCCAGTCCATCACCAAGTAATATCAGCTTTACTGGAAGATTCTGCAGTGTAGACTCAGAGAGACGGGACTGCCTCTCCCCCTCCTGTCCGGTGACGCTCGTCTCCTGCCCCATCACTGATGCTTGCGGAGGCTCCGGTCCTTTCTCTTCTTCTTTTCCATCATCCATGATTGTCTTTGTCTTCGAGTCGCCTATCCATCTGTTTTTACTGACTTGGTCAAAGTAGGGCCCTCCTACTCATTCGGAATGGGCCCACCCAGGGACGCCATGTTCGTTATTCTGCAATAGCCAGCCACACCCTAATCTCACCACCGACTGACTACTGGCCAGTTCTCTATCTAACAGGTCCGGAAAATCCCTGAAACCCGGGTCTTACCCTACTGTAGGTTTACTAGGGAAATTCTGTTTAAACTGGCGGTGGAGAAAACTCGTCTTGCTCTAACTACCTTCAGATCCAGAAGTTATGGCCCTCCTCAGTTGAGAAACAGTCAGCAGAGTAGCCCTCACTGCTGCATAGTTTCAACAACCACTCCTGTTAACGGTAGCTTTTCTCCTAAAAATATAACGTGCACTTGTTACCGGCTAGCTTAGATTTAGTGACTCAGATTTAAGTCCCAGGGCCATTATTTTAACACTCACCAAAGGAAAATACGAAGCCACCACATCTCTGGAATCATGTATGTTAATTTTACTCATCATCGAGAGAACCCTTAATGATCAAAACGACTCAATTAATCTCAATGTCCACAAGTTCCATTGGTATTTTAATAGGTAATTTATTATGCAAGCTTTAGCAGGGGTAAATAACAAGCCGAGTTTCGTTCAGAGATTACAATTCGTAGCAATATAGAATCAAATTAAAATCAGTCCTGACCTACTCTCATTTCTAACCCTAACCTGTGTCACTAGTTCCACTAAATGAGGCTTTTGGGGGGCAGTTCAACTCACACCCGGTAGCAATCGATCCTGGCAGCTGAAGTCTTCAGATATCCTTGGTCAGAGTCTCTGTCCTGGCAGAGCAAAGTTCTCTTTCAGAAAAGCAGCAAAGTCGATCAGCCCGTTGTCCTTTAAACGAACAGGATCTTCATCACTCAGTGACCTTTGTCTTTTCTCCAAGTCTGCCGCAGTAGAATATGGATCGTTGGGTTGAGGCAGAGGGTCCGGTCGAATTCAGGAACCAAGGCTTGGGCAGATGGATCTTGTCCCTTCTTTGCGGCGTGAAGTCTCAACTTTTCCCTTGGTCCCAGGGTGTGATCCTCTGCTGATCTTAAGTCTGCGTCTTCTCGTTGTCTCTCCTTCTGCGCCGCGGACTAAGAACAGTTTCCTCCCCGGCTCGCTGGCTTTTAAACCCTCTTGGCCCATAGTTGTGTGTGGGAGAGGTCATGACTCACCCTTCAGCGGAAAGTACCTACTCTCCCCAAACCTTGCTCCTCCCTGACTGCAGAAAGTCCCGGACCTTCCTCTTCTCTGCCTGTTTGCTGCAACTCCTTTTTCGGTCTTCTCTTTTTTCTGCTGGCCATCTGGCAGTTACTGCCTTTTTTGGAGTTGTTCTGAGACCTCCGCCCAGCCCAGTGCACTGCTTGTGACACAGTTCGTTCCTTTTTCTCATGTACTCGAATCCACAGTCCTCTATAATGTATTATGAAACATAACCAACTCAAAACATAATCATTTTGTCTTATCTGCTTATAACCCTCAGTATACTTCCCCATTCTTTATCTGTTCTGTGACTTGTGTGTCCTCTCAAATCATTAACAATATACAACAATTAAGCTGTTACCGTTACTACTGATCATGAATACAGAGTATATATTTCCAATTATACATTACAGACATTGTAATTACAAAAACATCAATCATTACAATTGTTACACACATATGTAATTTGTATTTCACTTCTTTAATCATCATTAAATCAATATACAAGATCACTGTTATTTCTCAGGCCTTTACCCCGTTTTCTGCGTGTACCTGGAGAGATCTCACACTTCCAAGCCAGTTTTCTCGACACATCATGTCAAGTCTTATGCACACCCCTTCAAATAAGGTGTTACCAAAGATTCCTTAAACTCACATGTTCTTCAGCTGAAGTCTGTTAGACTATATCCATCACCCATACACTACTTTCTAGGACCTTGTTTATTTTGTGTCGAAACTCTGGATAGTTATCATAATTAACTGGCAACTCTAGGTAGCAACCGCATGTGTGGGCAACTGGCCGTCTCTGAATACCTTGAAGTTGAGTGAAGCTAACACTGATAGTTTTTTGAAGAAACAAATCAGATCCTGTGCAGAACCGCAGAAAAAGTGAGGGGTGTTGTGAGTCTGATTCTCTGAGATAAGAACTTAAATATTTGCTGATGTTTTTCTGCTGTGCATTCATGACTGCAGGATATACAATTGAATGTAAAACCTTTCTTAATGTTGGCTGGAGATTTTCATATGCAGTTGTAATACTTTCCATCTCTGACCTCAGCGGGGAAAGGATAGTGCTCCACTGCTCAATAACAAAGGCAGGTTCCTGAATGAGCATTTGGTGGGCAAGCTCCTCAAGTAGTAGCTCTATGTTATCAGCTGTTGATACTCTTCGACAGTTATGGATATCCATGATTTCCAGAAGCTCTTCTTTGTCAACACTCTGAAAATCTGAAAGGCAAGATTCAAACACCATCCGATCGTACTCTGTAACATACCTTAAGAAGCTATCAACAAGAGTAGTCTTTATAGAACCAAGAACTGCTTGTTCCAGTATTACTGGAGCAAGTTTTATAGGCAGGTACTTCTGTTTTTGCCAGCCAAAGGCAATAATTCGCTATAATGCTTTCCCATTGTTGCTGTCCAAAATCATGACGCAGGTAGGGCACCTTAAAGTTATTGCCCATTGTGCACTGTTCATAAAAGTCCTTCCAAAATTCTGAAAGGACATCCCTCAAAACTCCTCCATCATCAACAGCCTTTTCTCGCCTTCCATCAGGGAGCACCACTTGAATACATATGTCCTCCTGAGTGACACCTGGATCACAAAAATGTGAAATTAGTTCTTTCAGGATCTGGCCACGGTGAAGAACAAGGATTTTCTTAATCCCTTCTCTATGAACAATTGGCTCGTTCAAAGAATCAAATTGTGAAGAAGAAAGCACTGGACTAGATGGCTGTGGAGACAGAGGAAGGGTGTCATCAAGACTGAGACTATCTGTGTCAGAAATGTGTCCTGTGAAAAAGGTAACAGTGCCACTGTCTTCTAAAATGTCCCCATTGATTCCTGCATCTAGCTCTTGGACATTGGACAAATCACCCATGTCATCAGTAGAGTAAACTAGGTGAACATTATCACTGCTGCTGTTTGTCAGGACACTGCTGGTTCCAACGTATATGGCATCAATGCTGTCTGGTGCTTTGGATTGAGTCAGTGGTGTGCAAACTTGAGAGTGAGTAGAAAACCTTAAAGTGTCTTGGTTATTTCCACTGGGGTTGTCTGGTTCTGAGTCGCTGCCAGTGTCCTTCTTTTTGGTTGTTAGGTAAAAACGCAAAACAGGTAGTTTTGTCTGCTCATAAAGTTCTCCAACTGTAATATGTTCATCAAGTGAATGTTCCTGGAAATCTGTCATGTCAACCTCAAAATCTGTAATTCTTCCATGTGAATTTCTTTGAGACGGAAAAAACAAACCCACTGCCTTTTCAATTAATTCATTTTTTCTACAGTCCTTTGAAACATAAATTTTTCTTGTTCCACCACCTTTCTTTGTCCGAACTTGAAAAAACTTCCCATCTCGAGAATTCATCCATCCTATCTCAACTTTTCGAACACTTTTTTGAGAATTTCTGATGCTAACATTTTCTGAGATCTGCTTTTGAACGTTGCCTTTGTTCCTTGAAATCTTGGCTCTCAATCGGTCAAAAAGTTTTGATTTCCGGCCAGCAGGATCATTTTCCCTTCGTCTACAATATCCGAGAAGTGCCAGTCGGTCACCATAAGATGGGAGATACTCCTTAAGCTGCTCATCTGTCATGAGCAGAAGGACACTGGAGTCAATCTAGAAAACAAAAGTTAAAACAGTTATTTAACCTATAAAAATGGGGGGGAAAACCCAGTAAAAACAGCCACATGATAAAACTGATCTGTCTTCACCATGTCTTCACCATGTCAACACAGACATGTCACCATGTCTGTGTTGTATGATAACTTCTAAATGTACTGATTTCCTTAGCAATCTAGCTACCTTATCCTTTTGCAGTCGTATGACTTCCTCTGAAACATCCCATGATTTTAAGAAGTCATATATCTCATCCATCCTGTGACAATTACACACAATAACTAATGAATAATGTCTAATAAAACATAACATTGCAAAAAATGTATTATGAACATGAGAATAGGGTTGAATGATATTACTGAAAAACATTTCACGATACAAGCATTTTTTTATTATTTTACATCAATTTTTTTTTTTTTTTTATATCTGAAATACTGCCAAACTGGTGATGTGACCTTTCCCATTTTATCCACAGCTTTCACACCATAATGTTTTTAAAAAACATTTATGAGGCACAGTGGTGAAACATAAAACTGCTGCTCCGCAAGTTACTCAACAGCTTGTTGCTAGTTCACCAGTGAGTTAAATGATGCCATCAACCTAGATGAGCTAGCCTTGAGAGGTTGAGAAGCCTTGACTGTGCCTACATCCTTCAGAATGGTATGTGGTTCTGGATCAGAGTTCAGAGAATATTCTATTGAATATTCTGTCAGACTTACTATCTATTGATATTGATCACGTGTGTATCGTGATACATATAACTGATTTATTGTCCAACCCTACAAGACAGATAGAAACTGCATTTCAGACTCAAGCTCCTGCTAAAATAAAGACAATAGACAACAAAACAGCTGTACAGATCTGCAATAATAAACCAATACACAAAGAAACTACATAAAAGTAATAAAGAAAAATCTACCAGTGTCTCCACAACTAAATGGTAAAGTGTAGAGCTTAGGTCTGAAAGTTCTGTTTACATTTTTCCCCTAAAATATTTCAATGGTTGAACAATTCTCAAAATGACATTCCCATCTTTATAAAAGAGTCAAGTGCATGAACATCATCAGAATTATTTTAGTTTTGATCTTAATTACTTTCATTTAAACAGATAATATGATAAATTGGATTTTCACAAGAGTTGCAACTTACCTCTGTTTAGGCTTAGGTTCAGGTCAAAGGAACCTCCTCTGTCTCTTTTGTAGGTATCCTGAAAGTTGAGTAAAGTTGAGGAGTTAAAATTTTCAACAGGGCCTGCCTGTTTTGGGGATTTTTTAAGTTCCTTGTTTTTCAATTTTTCTTATTTTGAATTGCTTTTATAAATATTGTCAATGTAAAGCTGTAGATCTCCAGCATTAGCATAAGTGTACATGAAACTGCTAAGAAAACAGTTTGAAAACTGATGCATACTTCCATATTTTACTCTTGCCTATGTATCGACAAAAACAATTTAACGGAAAAGATAGTGAATCACATTATGCATAACAAAAGGTGCATACAACAAGCTGTGGAGCTTGTTTTAACCTACTAGCTATTGCTTGTATTTATGCTACAAAATAATTATACACATTAACTTATTGAATTTTTGGAGTACAAACTTCTTATCGCACTCTGAAATAAAAACAATCTAATTAACGGACTACTTAAAAAAAAAACCCTGTTAAATATGCTATAACAAGGTTAGCACGCTTTGACGGTTAACCTGCAGCTAGCTCATGTTGCTAAAACAACGACCATGTACATAGCACCACACGATCAAAAAGCATTCAAAACGAAGGAATCTAAACAAAATCAAAAATCAAAAAAGGCGAACCTACCTTTTACTGACTCTTAACGCAGTAGCAAAGGTTGGACCTTGGATTTAGGATCATATTTAACTGGGAGCTGGAGCACGCTGTTATTCTAAGGAGGCTTGTCTCCAACTGCTCCGGTATCTCATAATTATGACTTTGAAAGTCGAAATTATGACTTTGAATGTCGAAATTATGACTTTGAATCTCATAATTATGACTTTGAATCTCATAATTATGACTTTGAAAGTCGAAATTATGACTTTGAATCATAATTATGACTTTGAAAGTCGAAATTATGACTTTGAAAGTCGAAATTATGACTTTGAATCTCATAATTATGACTTTGAAAGTCGAAATTATGACTTTGAATCTCATAATTATGACTTCCTGTTGGTCTTTTTTTTTTTTCATGGCGGAAATGGGCTTCCATAGGTTTTTATTGTTGAGTGTTTTCGCTGCATGTTTTTTTTTTAATTCACTCCGAGAACTAACAGCTGATGCCAGTCACCTGCGCGGGGTGGGCGTGCCCGTAGGCAGCGTACCTGGAACCTGCAAGACGCTGTCAGTGGATTTTAAAAGGCAGAGGACTTCGTGTTGGGGAAGGAGGAAACAAAGGGGAATCCAGGAAGGTTCGTGACGGAGGACTGCGACCCCGAACGAGCCAGTGGTTGGCAGCAGAGGACACAATCAGTGGGAACGACGTGTCGGACCGTCAGCGGGCAGAGGGGGAACTCTGCCCTGGTCAGTAAGTAACGTTTCCACTGATTGTCTGCAGGGACCCTTGCTGGGACAGATAAAACATCCGCTGCTCAGCGATCGCTGAGCAGCGGATTTTAAAATATTAAAATTTGAACATTTTAATATTTTTATTGTTTTTCACAAAAAGAAAACGGAGCATTTTGTTCAGTTGGGGAATAAAAGAAAACAAACTAATTGAATTGTTCTCCCTTGGTGATGTGTTACCGTTTCCCTCCTTGTTGTCTGAGAACCCGGGGCTATCAGCTGACGTTAAGCTGGGCCCTGACGCATCAGCGCATTTAATCGATCATAACACACTTTTTAGTTACTGTAAACTATATTCAAACATCTATCAAAGCAACATTTATAAACAATTGTATTTTTTAAGTATGCTTTTAATACATAGTTCATCATATTTAAATATGCTTAGTGGCTATAGCAATAGAATAGGAATGGAATATTCTGATATCGATGTATGAAGAGCATATTACAAAGCACATAGCCGTTCATAATTTATTTAATAAATAATTTAGTAATATCAATATGTGATATAACTATACAAACACTAATAAATAGATTAATAACGGCACAAATGATTAATGGTGAATAATATATGTTGACATTATAAATGTTTTGTGCTCTCATTTGTTGTTTTTTTCATTATTGGATTATTGTGTCACATCACGTGACTTGTCTAATTGAACACACTTGTGTACAATAAAGGGTGTGTCCTTCAAACAAAGGGGGAACAACACGAAAGCCAAACCGAGTGAGTCTCATGGTGTCACGTTGAACGCTGTGCCTAAAAATGATTCTGCTAACAGGTTCTGGGCCCAGGATCAATGAAGAAACCGGTGAATGTCCCGACAGACAGTGAACACCTGTTGTGCAAGTAAACAAGGAAAATGAACAGAAGAGAAAAAGACATGGCACACAGCCGCTGGTCAAGACTTCTCTTTGATGGAGACAAGAAACATTACGAACTATGGGAAACAAAGTTTTTAGGACATCTTCGATTGCAAGGGCTGAAACAGACAATTTGACAAGCCCCTCCGATGATGAAGAGGAAGACGCGAAGAAAAACGCTGAGGCTTATGCAGAGCTCATTCAGTTTTTGGATGACAAGAGTCTATCACTTATCATGCATGACGCGGCAGACGACGGACGTGCGGCGCTTGGAATTCTGCGGGCCCATTACGCCGGTAAAGGAAAGCCCAGAGTGATTAACCTGTATACTGAGCTGACGTCACTGCAGAAATCACCCTGTGAGTCGGTTACTGAGTACATCATCAGAGCTGAGACAGCGATCACCGCTTTAAGGAGTGCAGGTGAGGAGCTGAGCGACGGACTTCTGATCGCCATGGTCCTGAAAGGACTTCCAGAGACATTTAGGCCATTTGCTATTTATATCACTCAAAGCGAAGATGGTGATATGTTGACTTTTGCAGAGTTTAAGACTAAACTCAGAAGTTTTGAGGACATTGAAAATATGCGTGCCACAGTATCTGAGGACAATGTGATGAAAGCTAAAGCACATCCAGGCACGAAGTGCGCACCAAGAGATGCAAATGATCCTGGAGCAGGAAGTTCTGAGATCGTGTGCTTTAAATGTGGGATGAAAGGCCACATAAGCAGAATCTGCCAGCGGAAGCAGTTGTGCAGTTACTGTAAGAATAACAGTCACAGTAACGCAACCTGCAGACGGAGAAAACAAGGGGACAACGCACGGAAAGTAGCCGAAGAGACGGGCGGCGACAAAGAGTTTGCTTTCCGGGTGAGCGACGCTGACATGCGAGTGGACGACATCAAGAGGAGAGGTCTGATGGTGGACGCTGGTGCGACGTCGCACATAATCACCGACATCAGGAAGTTTCGGAAGCTTGATGAAAGTTTCCAGGCAGAGACGCACTGCGTGGAATTGGCTGATGGATCCAGGTGTTTTGGGGTTGCTAAGCAACGAGGAGACGCGGAAGTGTGTTTGATCGACAGCAGAGGTCGACGTCTTAAAACGGTGCTGAGGAACGCATTATACATCCCTTCATATCCCCAAGACATCTTCTCAGTGAAAGCTGCAACATCCAGCGGAGCAACGGTGATCTTCAAAGAAGGAAAGAACGTTCTTCTCAGAGACGATACCAAGTTCCCCATTCACGTATGTAACAAATTGTATTACTTACAAATGATGGACAGTGAATGTGGTGATCAGTGTAAAAAATGTTATGACTTACAAAGTTGGCATGAGATTCTTGGACATTGCAATTACAGAGATGTACTGAAGCTAGAAAATGTTGTTCATGGCATGGAAATTAAAGGGAGAGGTGAACCAATGCCATATTGCGAAGTCTGCACAAAAGGAAAATTTGTTCAAACTAGGAACAGGGAGCCAGATGCAAGAGCTAAAGAACCACTAGAAATGGTCCACACAGATTTAGCAGGACCTATAGACCCAATATCTAAAGATGGTCACAGATATATATTATCCTTCACAGATGTTTATTCCAGTGCAGTCTTTGTATACTTTTTGAAAAACAAGAGTGAAACAGTACAAGCTACTGAAAAGTTTATTGCCGACATGGCTCCACATGGAAAGATTAAATGTATGAGGTCAGACAATGGTACAAAATTCACAGGAAAAGAGTATCAGGCATTACTGAGCAGAAATGGTATCAGACACAAGACCTCAGCACCATATTCTCCTCATCAAAATGGTACGGCGGAACGAAACTGGAGAACTTTATTTGACATGGCTAGATGTATGTTAATCGATGGTGAGTTACCAAAAATGTTATGGCCATATGCAGTTCAGACAGCTGCTGTAGTACGAAACAGATGTTTTAATAATCGCACAAAGCAAACGCCTTACTTCATGTTGACGGGCAGACAGCCTAACATTTCTAGGATGCACAAGTTTGGATGCGTTTGTTACACTTACAAACAAGAGAAAGGGAAGCTGGATTCAAGGTGTGAAAAAGACATTTTTATAGGGTATGACAAGAACAGTCCAGCATATATGGTCTACTATCCAAACAGAGGGAAAATCTAGAAACACAGGCTTGTGGAATTTGTATCCAGAGATAAAAATGAGATGGATGTAACTTTGGATGATGATGATATGATTAGAATTAGTCCCAGAGCAACCAAAACTTCAGAAGCTGATCCAGTAAATGTTTCTGACCATAAACTGAGCACAGAAGAAGAGCCAATGGCGAGTACCAGTCACACAACAAAACATGAAGAACCTGAGAGGCGATACCCTGTCAGAGAAAGAAGGAAACCAGGTTATTTGGATGACTATGTATGTAGCATTGATGATGAAGAGCAGATAGCTAACATTGATTATTGTTACAGACTGATAAGTGGAGTACCTCAAACCTACAAAGAAGCTGTAACATCTGAATGCAAAAGAGTGGGTTACAGCAATGGATGAGGAAATGCAGTCATTAATGGACAATGTTACTTTTTCCCTCACCAACTTACCTGAGGGTAAAGCTGTAGTGGGGGGTAAATGGGTGTATGCAATCAAAAAGAATAGTGATGGATCAGACAAATATAAGGCTAGATATGTTGCTAAAGGATTCAGTCAAAAGAAAGGTATGAACTATGATGAAACCTTTTCACCAACTGCTAGCATGACGAGCATCAGAGTGTTGATGCAAAAGGTGGCACAGGAGAACATGTTTGTTCACCAGATGGATGTAAAAACAGCATATTTACATGCTCCAATTGAAACTCTGTGCATTACTCTCTATGTGTTTCACTGGCTGTCTAGTACATGGTCTGCTACCTAAATCAATGTTATCTGTCATTCTGGTACCCACTATTAAAGACAAAGCGGGTAAGATTAGCTCCTTGGAGAATTACCGACCCATAGCTTTAGCTAGTAGTTTTTGAAAGAGTCCTACTAAATAGGCTGGAAGAGTTTGCTTTGACCTCTGATAATCAATTCAGTTTTAAACCCAAACATGGTACAGACATGTGTATTTTTGTGCTACAGGAGATTTTAGATTTGTATAATTTGCACAACACCACGGTATTTATGTGCTTCATTGATGCTTCTAAAGCATTTGATCACATGAATCATCAAAAATTGTTCTGCAAGTTAGAAAGCAGAGGTGTACCCAAATATCTAATTAGAATTATGGTCTATTGGTATGGTCATCAATTAATGTATGTCAAATGGGGTAACACATTGTCTGACTCGTTTAATGTTGGTAACGGAGTAAGGCAGGGAAGTATATTGTCCCCTTACCTTTTTAACATCTACATGGATGAACTATCAAACCGCCTGAATTGTTGTAAAACAGGCTGTGTAGTTGGTGACCACATAATCAATCACATAATGTATGCGGATGATTTGGTAATCTTATGCCCATATAGTGCTGGCCTTCAACAACTACTAAGGGTCTGTTCCCAATATGGATGTGATTTTGATGTCAAATATAACGCTAAGAAAAGCAATGTCATGATTGTTAGAAGTAGAGCAGATAAGCATCTGATAACCCCTGACTTCTCTTTATCTGGCATTGTCCTCAATATATGCAATGAAATTAAATATCTGGGACATTACATAACTGATGACCTATCTGATGATCGTGACATTTGTAGGCAGTATTGCATGATGTATGCACAGGCTAATATTCTGATCAGAAAGTTTGGTATGTGTTCATCCTCTGTGAAGGTAGCTCTTTTTAAAGTTTTTTGCACTTCATTTTACACAGCCCATCTATGGCGAAGATACAAAAAAAGTAGCCTGCACAAACTTTATGTGGCATACAATGATGGCCTGAGGCTCCTACTCAAAGTGCCTAGATGGAGCAGTGCTAGCCACATGTTTGCACATAAGGCTGTTCCCACATGTGCAGCTGCGCTCAGGAATCTCATGTATAAATGTATGTGTAGATTATCCGTGTCATGCAATAATATAATAGCAATTTTAGTAAACCCTGTTTTTAGTACAGTGAGATTTTTCTCAAGATTGTGGAAACTTTGGCGTCATCATTTATTTGTGGCTCAGTGACTGTCATGTTTCTTTTTGTTTTCTTTCTTTTTTCTCTTGTTTTTTTTTTTTTACTATGGACCTCTTTTGTGTCTGAAATAAAGATTGATTGATTGATTGAATGAATGTGAACTTTATATTGAACAACCAGAGGGCTACAAGAAGGAATCTCAAGAAAATGAAAGACTGGTGTATAAACTGCAAAAATCTCTTTATGGACTTAAACAGTCAGGCAGAAACTGGAACAAAATGTTGCATGACTACCTATGTGAAATCAAGTTTGTTCAAAACCCTGCTGATCATTGTGTTGACACAAAGATCACCGATACTGAAACTGTGTCTATCATTATATGGGTCGATGATTTGATTATTGCTGCCAGTGATATGAATATCCTTAGAGATGTAAAAGAGAAACTTGCATCCAAATTTAGGATGAAGGACTTAGGAAAGTTGACACATTTTCTTGGCATTGACTTTGAGAAAGATGCTGACAGTATTAAAATGTCACAGTCGAAGTATGTGAGGAAAATATTGGAAAAGTTTGACATGCAGAACTGTAAGCCACGAACTACCCCTTGTGAGCAGAAACTCAACTATGCTGATAATGCTGAAGCAATGAGTGATGTCAGAAAATACAGGGAGGCAGTAGGAAGCTTAATCTATTTGTCAACATGTACAAGACCAGATTTAAGCTATGTAGTAAGTAAACTGGCACAGAACTTTGCAAACCCAACCGCAGAGCAGTGGAATACTGTAAAGCATGTTTGCAGGTATCTAAAAGGTACACAAGATAAAGAACTATGTTTTAAAAAGGGTGCCTGTGATAAACTTACATATGCATACAGTGATGCTGATTGGGCAGGTGATGTATCAGATCGAAGAAGTACAACAGGTTACTGTATGAGTCTAAATAAAGATGGTCCGTTAGTCTCATGGAAGACCAAAAGACAGCCTACAGTAGCTCTATCTACATGTGAAGCAGAGTACATGGCATTAGCTGCTACTGTACAGGAAGGCTTATACTTGAAACAACTGTTGTTCAACATGGATGGTCTGGAATATTTAGCTAAGATTTATGAAGACAATCAGGGTACCATATCCTTAGCCAAAAATCCTGTATATAGACAAAGATGTAAACATATTGATATTAAATATAATTTTGTCAGATCAGTTGTAAATGAAGAAAAAGTCTTTCTAGAGTACTCTGCAACCATTTCATTGGTTGCAGAGTACTTAGTACATCTGCAACCAATGAAATGGTTGCAGATGTACTAACTAAACCAGCAACAAAGATTAAGTTAAGGAAGTATGAAATGTTTATGTTTGGTGTATCATGAATATATTTTGGTTGAAATATTAAGAGTCAGAGGAAGTTACCCAAATGTGAGCAAGTGGGGGTGTTGACATTATGAATGTTTTGTGCTCTCATTTGTTGTTGTTTTTATCATTATTGGATTATTGTGTCACATCACATGACTTGTCTAATTGAACACACTCGTGTACAATAAAGGGTGTGTCCTTCAAACAAAGGGGGAACAACACGAAAGCCAAACCGAGTGAGTCTCATGGTGTCACGTTGAACGCTGTGCCTAAAAATGATTCTGCTAACAATATATATATATATATACATATATATATATATATATATATATATATATATGTATGTTTTTCAGCCGACGAGTCCAAAATCCGATGCGAGATTCATCCGTGCTGCAGTGAATCCGTCTCTCTTTAAAGATAGTTCCCTCTTCTTCCTCACATCGTGTCTTTAGGAAAATTTCAAAAGAAAAACGGAAGATTTAGGATGTATCTTACTTTTGAAAGAGTTAAAGATATAAATAATAGTCTTTACCACCTGTGTAAACTTTGCCGGTGAATGTTATAACACATAATATAAGTTTTATAATATGTGTTATATTGTTTCATTTCTAATATAGGCCCTTGTGTCAGATAACCTAACTCAATGTTAGAGAATAATTATTTTTTTTAGATTTACAGAATCTCAGTTAGCCTTCATAGCGGGGCTGAACCCGAATTACACCAAGCACTGTAGCTAATATTAGCTGGTATCTCGCCGGTGGACATACAGTAAAGTAATATTCTAATCACAATATATACACAATAATATGTCCATCTTACTTGTGAAATGTTGTCTGTGGAGCCCTCACATCAATAATCCATCGACCAGAACAACAATATCCCTCAGTGCTGAGGCATCTTCTGCTGTTTTGATTGAACAAAGTAGGAGGGTATACCGCTCCAAGATGGCCGCTGTATTTCCTGCGCCGGAGCGGCCAATGCGGGGTCTACTCTTATATTATGTCTATGAGGTGACCGGCTTATTATGTTGTACAAAAAACCCCAACAAAAAAAACTAATAATTTTAGTACATGTTATTATGTGTCAGAAGAGGGCTTAGGAAATAATAATGCCAAAAAAAATATAAATAAATATAAAATAAATAAATACATAAATAAAAAAAATTTGACCAAAAGGGCACTTGGGGGCAAGGAGCAAGTGCTCAAGCACCCCCCCACCCCCGCTCCGCCCTCTGCACATACCTGCTCTGGACCCCTCTTCTGTTCGGACTCAATTGAACGTTACTGATGGGTGAGGCTACATAAAAAAAAAAATAAAAATTGTACCTGTCTGCTGGGTTTTAAGGCTGGAAAGGATCACTATAATTCTAAGTTTTGTGCATTTCATTCAAATTTACACCTGTTTTTGCACCTTACTATTTAAACTGGTTTTGTTAAAGGTATGTGGCTGGGGTTCTCGACGGGTTGGGAGGTGGGGGGAGTTTTGGAGTGGTCTAGGTTAACCTCTTCATCTCTAGGCCTCTTTTTGAGAAATATGGTTGAAAATACATGCCCAAAATGAATTGAATGTATCTCAAGAACTACAGAGTTTATTTTAATTGTTTTGGTATCAAAATAAAGGCAAGACTCTAGAGAATATGTTACAGCTCTAAAACCCACCCTGCCTGTTACTGAGGAAAGTGAATTAATATGAAACACAGCAGAAATTAAGCAAAATATCTATTTCCGCCAAAAAAAAAAACAGTTCAATATATGAAGATTCCTTTCAAAGCATGTTTACTACATGTTTTGGATGTAGTAAACAACAGTACACAATCTGACCTTTTACTGTGCCAAGTTTCATGGAAAGAAAGTGAATCACATGAGTTTTAGAGAGGTACTACTTGATAAAAATCTAGGCGGACCTTCCAAATTAGCCATTTTGGCACAATTTGTGCCATTTGAACTTTCTCAGTTTTTTTTCTGTAGGTTCTGTTTCAATTATTTATTCTTATAGAATAAATGATTACTTGTCATAGATAAGTAATTACATCTAATAACAATTGTTTTTGGGGGTTCCTTTGAAAAAAAATTTTCCTCCTGGAGTCTCTAGTCTGCGCTCTGCGCGTAAAACCATGCAGTTCTCAATACAGATATTCAAACTTACGCGGGGCGGTTTCTCGGGATCCCATTGGCCAATTTTGATGATTGACACGTCTTTCGAACCGTCAGAGCCAATAGAATCCGAGGGCGTTGACATTAATACGGAAGCTAAAGCCATTCACCAATTAGAGGACGGGAAACGCATGTGACGTGCATTGACGGAGTTCGCCTCTACATTTTTATATGGAAGCCCAGGAGGCGGAAGAGGCTCTGGGCAGAGCCGAAAACAGTATGAGATGGACTTAGGGAAAATGGATTATCGAACCAAGTGGAAATATTTAGTCTAATAAGGATTATGACCACGAAACAGCAAAGGTAGGACTGAATTTATGTTTTTCGCTTCGTGAAATTAGCGATTTCTTTTTTTCTTCTTCAGCTGCTGGTTCAGTGAGTTTTGCACGTAGCGTGGTGATTCTGGTATTGTTGGAAACGGCAGAGCTTCGGCTTTACTCTGATTGATAGTTTGTGGGCTTTGGGAATAGTCGCTCTTTCACTGTTGCATTTTTTACCGCGTATGCCTCGTTAGCCTCGTTAGCATCTAATTACGTTTCGTTTTATCAAGCTACTTCGTGTTCAGGCTGGGTGTTGTTGATGTAGAAAATATTGTTTGTATCATTTAGAAGAGCTTTTTCCCGATCTGTGGATATGCAATATGCCTATATTGATAAATGTATAGCATGTTTTTTCAATCGATCTTGTTGCGGCAAGCGCAGAGGACCCAAATTTGGGTCCTCTCGCGTGTGATCACGGACCAGAGTAAGGGTTGGTTGTATAAACATAGCTCAGTTAGATATATTTGGATTGTTCTTTGGGTGTGTGTGTGGATGGATGGGGGGTCGTTCTATGTTGTTGGAATTTGTGAATGTTGTTGCCTTGTTCTTTTTTTCGTTTTTTTTTTGTTTCTTTTCTGTTTGTTTTGTCCAGCCCACCGATACCTATAAGGTTACAGTATTGCCTACTCCATATGCATTTTAAATATCTCATTCAGTAGTAATAATTTGAGTCTCATGAGCTGGAATGTCAAATGTCTTAATAATGTCATAAAGAAAAGAAATATATTGTCCTTTATTAGAGCTAAGAATTACCTAATGTCATGAAGTGGTGTGGTTGCGGTGAGGAGAGACGCTGAGACCCAGGTTGTGTTGATGAATAAGATTAATTTAATAATAATAATAAGCTCTCAGTCCAGGACAGGCAGCACGGCAAACGAGCACACAGCTAATACCGGTAGCAACTGACATATGGGACTCACGGGAGCTAGCACAGACCAGGACTAGGCAGTTCAACTGGAAAGTACAAACGGTCTACAGAGAAGCGGGCACAAAACAGGACTTGGCAGTTCTACTGGAATGTCCCAGAAACTTCACATGAACGACGTTAACAGAGAAACAGAAGACTATAGACATGGACACGACGAGGACCCGACGAGGAACACAGACAACAGGTGGGTATAAATACACACGAGATAATTACGGGAATGAGACACACCTGGGGAGCAATCAACGGGGAGGACAGGACAGAGACTCACAGGGAAACAGGAACACATCGAAAAACTCAAAAACACACAGAAAACCACGGATCATGACAGTACCCCCCTCTCAAGGGCGGATACCAGACGCCCACAAAAACAGTTCAACAAAAAACAACCCAACTGGGTGGGCGGAGGGGCGGGTCCGGCGGGCGTCGCCGGCGCAGGAGGCGGAGTCCCGGAGGCGGGTCCGGCGGGTGTCGCAGGCGCAGAAGCCGGAGTCCCGGAGGCGGGTCCGGCGGGCGTCGCCGGCGCAGAAGCCGGAGTCCCGGAGGCGGGTCCGGCGGGCGTCGCCGGCGCAGAAGCCGGAGTCCCGGAGGCGGGTCCGGCGGGCGTCGCCGGCGCAGAAGCCGGAGTCCCGGAGGCGGGTCCGGCGGGCGTCGCCGGCGCAGGAAGCAGAGACGTGGAAGTGGGTCCGGCGATCTTCTCCGCCGGCGCAGGAAGCAGAAACAAGGAGGCGGGTGCGGTGGTTCCCGCCACCGCAGCAGGAGGCCCTCGGGCCCGTGGGGCCGGCTGGAGGCCCTAGAAGGCCGGCAGAGGGGCCAGCCGGCAGGCGGCTCGGACGGAGCTGGCTCGAGGAGCTCGGGAAGCTCGGGGTGCTGCGCACCGGCAGCGGGCTGCGCACATGCAGACTCAGGAAACTCGGGGGGAGCAAACTCGGGGGGAGCAGACTCAGGAAACTCGGGGGGAGCAGACTCGGGGGGAGCAGACTCAGGAAACTCGGGGGGAGCAGACTCGGGGGGGAGCAGACTCAGGAAACTCGGGGGGAGCAGACTCGGGGGGGGAGCAGACTCGGGGAGCTCGGGCGGCTGCGCTCCGGCAGCAGACTCTGGGAGCTCGGGCGGCTGCGCTCCGGCAGCAGACTCGGGGAGCTCGGGCGGCTGCGCTCCGGCAGCAGACTCGGGGAGCTCGGGCGGCTGCGCTCCGGCAGCGGACTCGGGGAGCTCGGGCGGCTGCGCTCCGGCAGCGGACTCGGGGAGCTCGGGCGGCTGCGCTCCGGCAGCGGCCTCGGGGAACTCGGGAACAGACGGCTGCTTGTCAGCAGCGGGCTCGGGGAACTCGGGAACAGACGGCTGCTCGTCAGCAGCAGGCTCGGGGAACTCGGGAACAGACGGCTGCTCGTCAGCAGCGGGCTCGGGGAACTCGGGAACAGACGGCTGCTCGTCAGCAGCGGGCTCTGGAGCCGGCCACGCCACTAGCCGTGCCGCCTGCCGCCCGGGCGCCAGCCGGGCTGCTTGGAACCCCACTGCCAGGGGAACTGTGGCGACCGGAGCAGGCGGCGCAGCGGCGGCAGGTTCAGGCGGCGCAGCGGCGGCAGGTTCAGGCGGCGCAGCGGCGGCAGGTTCAGGCGGCGCAGCGGCGGCAGGTTCAGGCGGCAACGAGGAAACGGTGACAGCTGGAGGAGGCTCTGGAGCTGGCGCAGAAAAAGACGGGGCTGAGTTGGACGCTGGGAACATAGAATTGACTGGCCTTGGCGGCAGCGGGTCCCCTCTCAACACCGCCCTTGCTGTCCGGAATTCCCACTCCACCTCCTGGCGCAGCAGCTCCAAACCTGGATGAGGGCAACGTACAATCCATCCCTCCAGCCAAACTAGCATCCGGGTGGCGGCGTTGAGGCGGCTGGCCGGAACATAAGGTTTCGCCACCTCGTCAGCATAGCGCTGGATGTTCCTCATCATTAACCGCCGGTCTGCTGGGTCCATGATGGCGTTCCTCACCGGTCTTGGTCGGGTCCTTCTGTCATGAAGTGGTGTGGTTGCGGTGAGGAGAGACGCTGAGACCCAGGTTGTGTTGATGAATAAGATTAATTTAATAATAATAATAAGCTCTCAGTCCAGGACAGGCAGCACGGCAAACGAGCACACAGCTAATACCGGTAGCAACTGACATATGGGACTCACGGGAGCTAGCACAGACCAGGACTAGGCAGTTCAACTGGAAAGTACAAACGGTCTACAGAGAAGCGGGCACAAAACAGGACTTGGCAGTTCTACTGGAATGTCCCAGAAACTTCACATGAACGACGTTAACAGAGAAACAGAAGACTATAGACATGGACACGACGAGGACCCGACGAGGAACACAGACAACAGGTGGGTATAAATACACACGAGATAATTACGGGAATGAGACACACCTGGGGAGCAATCAACGGGGAGGACAGGACAGAGACTCACAGGGAAACAGGAACACATCGAAAAACTCAAAAACACACAGAAAACCACGGATCATGACACCTAATTGTTTTTATCCAGGAAACACATCTGTCTTTGCTGGAATCATACAGACTGGGTGCAGGCTGGGTAGGATTTGTGGGTGCAGGTTGAGGGAGCAGTAATAGGTGTTATGATCTGTATTTTCTGTGTAGTTATTTTTGAGGTTTTTGGAATGTTCCGAACCCACATGCAGCAGACACTCAGGAGAAAACTGAAGTTTAAGGGTTTTATTCAATAACGAAAAAAAGGTGATTCGAGCTGGAGTGGCTATGAACAGCAGACAGGTCGGAAACGCCGGGGCTGGGTTTGGGGTTCAAAGAACGCCTGCTCGGGGGAAGCGAGGGAGAGGAGAGCGACTCGGTGCTGGTCGCGGTGCAGGGCCCTCCAGGGCGAGGAGATCCAGATCCCTTTAGCGGGCTCGACTGAGTCCGGATCTTGCCCGGGTCCAGGGCTCGATCAAACCTGAGACGAGGAGACAGAGGTTAGAACAGGAACGTATATAACTCAAGGTTTTCAGATGGCTCTTAGTTACCACAAGGGTCAACACTCTGGCGTTGAAGTGTTGGCTGGAGGCTCCTAGAAACTAATCGATCTAGGAAATTACCCTATTATTGTAGCAGGAGACTTTAATGAGGTGATGGACACAACTTTAGACCGAAGCACTACAATAACACGCATTGCGCTTAAAGGTATGTGCAAAGCTTGTGGCCTTGCGGATGTTTGGCGGTTGCAAAATCCTTCCGGTAGGGATTATACTTTTTACTCTCCCCTACATCAATCTCTTTCAAGAATTGATTGTTTTTCTGGTATCTAAGCCATTAATGACAGTGGTGGCCTCCACGAGCATTGGGAGCATAATATTGTCAGATGATAGCCCTATTTACCTTTTTATGTTTACGATTAATAATGAGAAGTCCTAGATGGAGGCTAAATTCTAGTCTCTTACTAGATGAGGCTTTCAAAGACTCTTAGATCACAAATCAAGTTGTACATCGATACGTATATTGCCTCATCTCCCTCTGCTGGAGTGGCTTGGGAGGCGCTAAAGGCATATTTAAGAGGTTACATCATCCAGCAGGCTTCATCTAAAAAGAAGGCAAACACTATTAAGCTAATTAATTTAGAAAGACAAATTGAGATTACAGAGTCTAGTTTTAAAAGGGATTCTTCTTTGGTAACCTTGAACAAACTTACAAAGCTAAAATAAGAATATAATACTATTATGTCAGAAAAAGCTGAATTTAGCCTATTTCGTGCCAGGCAAAAATACTTTGAGGAGGGAGATAAGGCAGGTAGACTATTGGCTAGATAGATTAAGCAAAGAGAGGCGATGAGTTCCATCTCAGCTATTAGGAATAGAACTGGTGAGCTTGTTTCGGATTGACATGAAATAAATGCAGTATTTAGTGATTACTACAAGAATCTCTATAGCTCAGAATCAACAGCCTCACAAGAAAATATCAAGGAATTTCTTTCAGATTTAAATCTGAAAGAATTAAATCTGAGTACCATCAGATCAACTTAAGGATCTAGACTGCCCCATTACTATTGAAGAAATAGTTGAGGTGATTAAACATCTACTCTCAAGTAAGGCTCCAGGGTTAGACGGCTTCACAGCTGAGTTTTAGAAAACGTTTCCTTAAGAGCTATCCCCTCTGCTTTTGAATACTTATAATGAATCATTTAACAGACAAAGGTTGCCTCCTACACTTTCAGAAGCAGTTATCACTCTTATCCTGAAAAAAGACAAGGAACCTTCAGAATGCAAAAATGATCGACCTATTAGCTTAACATCATATGATAGTAAAATATTATCAAAAATCCTAGCTAATCGTTTGGACCGAGTACTAACCTCATTAATTGTAATTTTCTTTTATTATCTATTTATTTATTTTATTTTAATTATATATTTTTTTGTTCAAGTAATTTCTGTTAACTGTATTTAGTCCATGGCCCAGAGGCCAAAATTTGACATTTTTGTCCATTTCAGGGTGGCAAAGTCTATCAATATTTTTTGAAAAGATACATGTGTCTAGTGAATATTTTGGTATGATAGCCCTTCCAAAATGGTAGCTGAGTCATCGTTATCATCTCATGAAGTAAACAACCCCTTTGGAAAAATTCTGTATTTTGGGACTGCTGTATCTCTGGTTTAGGGTCATGGTATGGGCATTTGTCAAAGGTTTATAATGCAATATTTGGTATCATCTTAAAGGGGACACTCTTGGCTTTCATTTAAGCCATGTTTTGAGTTTCTCTGACCAACACAGAGGTCATTAGAGGTCGTTAAACCAAAATTATTACACATTTTTCCACATCTTTTGACCAAACTAGATACACTTCTTTCATCCCAGCGGTATCCAGGGACATCAGGGACACAAGAGTTAATGACTAAAATACTCAACAGACTCTAAGGAATCAGAAAATGTATGATATGCCTACACTGTCTGTCTATGGGAGGCGATTATGAGCTGTAATTTGAAGGTACAGACTTGGGCTATAACCTTAACTGGTGTATATGTTGGGGGTTTAGTGGGGGTTTGTTTAGCGTGTCACTCATGTCTAGTTTGTTAGTTATAAAAAAGTTAATCAGTAATAGTAGAAATGTACACTTACATAGACTTTAGGATGCTGTATTGGCCTATTTATCAGATTTTGTGAGTTTTTCCATCCTGGGCTACACAATAGTAGCCCAGGATGGCCACATAGAGACATAGCAGAATGAGAGAGGATACCACCCTCATTAAATGACAAATTCTGAGGTAAAATAAAAAAAAATGATTATTTTCAGATGCTTAGGCTACTATTGACAGCATAATTCAGATTATTGTATTACATTTCTGCCAACAGATGATAACCTTAGGCATATCGGTACCATCTACATTATGCTTGCTGAGAATGTTGATGTCAATCAGGCCCACAAATGAGTTTGTTAAAAAATAAAATCAGTAAGATGTAACCATTTAGATTCAGCATGTAACTTTTATTTAAAAATCTATGTATTTATTAAAACTATTACTATGTTGTCCTGAGACCCTCCTCCTGGCTCTGCTTGGTTGTTTCAATTTAGCACTGCAAGAAGGCAGACGGGCTTGATTTTTCTTCACAGATTATTTGTCTCAGCATACTGTGACAATATGGTGACAGTTTCAACAAATATATAACAGAATCTTTTCCCTAAAATGTACATACTGCAGCATTGAACTGCCTTTAGATGCTGTTCCTACCCTCTGATAGCTACACAATTTAGCTAAATAGTCTTACTCTGTAGTTTCAATTTCTACTTATCTGGAGCAAAGTTTAGTGCTGGTTTACAGTTACAGACCTGGAAATATTATTGACTTTTTGTATTTATTTCTTCAGATGACACATGGCTATTAACAGTAAATTAGAATGTTCACCATCTGAGTATCATTAATCCATTTGGAAATAATCCAGTGTGTGTGTGTGAATAAGGATACTAAGACACCTGCAGGAACCAAAGGTTTCATTTTAAAAGCCAGAGCTGCTACCAGATACTATCTCGCCTCAGAAAACAGACTTCAGTATCTAAGGTAACTTAAGGTGCTTTTCTACTGGCAAGTCACGCACTAACCAGTTAGTGTGTAGTTCGGTTTTACCCCTGGTAGTGAGTTTTTCCATTACCCGCTCTATTCCTCACTATTGTGGGAGGGCCTTTAGCACAGCAACTGGTCAATTCTCCGCAGAGGTTTGAAGTGACACTCAGCCATGGAGAACCTCAAGGTTATGGTTCAGATGGACTCAAAGATATTTCATTTTGTTTTATAGAAATTCATTGCTGGCCCAAAGATAATGATAAAGGCTTCGATCAGCTGATTATTTTGCGATATATGAAATCGCTTTGGTCCCTACCCTGATCGGTCCAGCTAGTACTACACTTGAAGTAGATATGGAAATCTGAGAACAGCCAGCCAGAGCCGCGCTGGATCTGCTAAAGGAAAATGAATCTGGCCGAGGTGGACTGAGGCCAAACCAGTTAGAGGCAGGCTGGTAGAACAGCACCTTTAGGAACATGACAGACAACGAGCCCACAGAAAGTGTGAGACATTATGGCCTACAGAAGCCTGGGATAGAGATGGACAGATATTCCTTTGTAGAACTTATGGAAAAAAGCTGGGTAAACGCTCTAAGTCAGTCTCAGTCAGACATAGTCGGTCTTTTCACCAGATTCATTGTATTACCAACAACCACATTCGTTGACACAATAAAAACATTCCTAAGCTTCAAAAATACTGGGCTCACTCTTTTACACCACTGTTTTTGCTATCTAACAAAAGGAAAGAAAACAGATTGAAATATTTTTGAGTGTATCATAATAGTTTAACAAAGAAGAGACCTTCAGATTTAAAAAGTCTTTGGTCATCCACTATCAATGGCCTTTTCTCATGTTCATAATAACTCTAGCAAGTTTCCTCTTGCAAGAGAGTTGGAAGAATCAGTTGATGTTGAATAATAGTCTCGATGGATCATTGGTGAAATGAAAGTTGTTCAAAAACTAAAAGATGATGGCAAGACTTATTATAATAAGCATACTGATATTACTTTATACCTACGTAAGGATGCTGGATGTGGATTACAGCTCAGCTTTTAACTCCAACTCCTGACAAGTTGGTGGAGAGGCTAGAGTCCCTGATACTAGGAGAAGGACTGTGCTGGTGGATCAGGGATTTTTAAACCAACAGACCCCAGCATGTCCAGATCAACTCCCTTACCTTCTCCGCGGTCACACTCAGCACAGGTATGCCCCAACGCTGTGTCCTCAGCCCCATCCTTTACTTCCAATTTACCCATGACTGCAATGCCACCCAGAATAATATTGTCTTGTTCAAAAATGCGGATGACATACAGAAGAGGTTCAAAGGCTAATAACATGGTAAACCAATGGTGAAGGGAGAATTCCCTTACCTTGACAAAGGAAATAATCCTCAACTTCAGGACAAAGAGGACAATCCAGGGCTGAGCATGGATGGTGAGAAAGTAGAAAGGGTCAGTAGTTTCAAATTTCTGGGAGTCTACATCTCAAAGGATTTCAACTGGACCTTTAAAACCAAATACCTCTTTAAAAAAATCCCAGCAGAGCTTCATTTTTTCTGAGAACCCTCGGGCAATGTCGTCTGTCCAAGAAGCTGATGACCAGATTCTGTCACTGACTTACTGCTGTACAGTGTAGGTACAGCAGTACCTACACTGTACAGCACTGTACTATCTTGCAATGTACAGCAGCAGACAAAGTCACCGCTCTACTCCAGTTTTCCTGGGACATTAAGTTGCTTCTCCACCATTTGCATATTTAGAAGCATGAGCATTAGATTGATTGACAGCGCTAAAAGAACAACCAGTCAAAAACACCCAGTCAGGAGGAGGGTCTTAGCACTGTTAATCAACCTCATGTTTATGCTTCTAAATATGCTAATGGTGGAGAACCAACTTAATGTTCCAGGAAAACCAGGGTAGAGCAGCACCTATATGAGGATGACTGACAGCGCCAAGACCCTCTTCCCGCTCTGATTGTTTGTGTCTGACAGAGCAGAATATTTGTTCAGGTGACAGCAGGTCCAGAGGGAGAAGGCAGAGGAGCTAATTCTTTACACAGATTATCCATCTTATATTCTCAGGACATAGTGATCATTTCAGTTAAGTAAAAAATATATATTTTTTTAATAAACATTACATACTGCAGCTTTATGTAGAGAGCAGGAGACAGTCTTGCTGAAGATCCTAAGGGAGTTTTTATATATTAAAAACTGAACTGACTGGACATACAAATTCATTGACTTAAAGTTATACATTTACATATTTTTCCTTTTAAATATTTATTTTTATTTGACTATACACTTTTATACTTTGAGCAATTTTTCACTTTTTTATTGGCAATTCTGTTACTCAAGGCAATAAATGTTAATGTCAGCATATGATGACAATAAAGTTCTTTGTCTTTCTGTCTGACTATGGTCTGCCTATCTATATAGCCAGCTAGTTGGTACAGGTTTATGTCCTCACATCTAATAGTCTAATAGCCTACTATCTTGCTATGTATGTGAGGACCCCCAGCATCAGGAACAGTTGGGTAGCATGCAAGCTACCTGATGTGCAAACAGGCTGAAGAGCTCAGAAATGTGCAAGCTCTAATGTTGCACCAAGACTGCTTTGAAATATAAGACTGCATGCTGGTAAGGTAGTTCAGCCAATGAATTTAGGTGTGTATAAAAAGGGACACATCTAAACGTTGCAGGACTCTGGCCCTTGAGGAATGCAGTTTGAGACCACTGCCTTAGTCTGTTGAGTATTGCAGTTGTTAACTTCCTCTCAGGTACAGCTGGGTTAAAAGAAATGTGGTAGTAAATGAATAGCAGACAAACAAAGGCTGTTCAATGCTGCTGGTCACCTGAAGCTTTCTGTAGCTTTTGGTGTACTTCTAAATCTGCTCCTTAGTACATCTTTTTGGGGTTGGTACTGCCTCTAGTGGTGTGGGGGTGGTAACACAACTAATATAATTACATTACTAAATCAGAATACCGCAAAGTCTTTAATGATTATTAATTTTTCATTCTCTTAAGAATGTAGAGCTAATTAAATGATCTAAACGAGAGCCTAAAGTGGTTCCAGTTTCTCTCGATGGCCAACCTGTTGAAACTGTGGCACATTTTAAATTCCTTGGGTCGTTCCTGGACAGTCTGCTCAACTTTGGTGAAAACACTGACTATATTTTGAAGAACTGTTGTCAGAGACTCTACCTTTCAAGACGACTTGGTGATCTTGGAGTGAATTTGGAAAAAATCATTTTATTTGTCACAAAAGAAGGGTTCGGTGAATGCGCATATGAATCTGATGGGTTTGGTACCTCAAAAAAGGTTAAGAACCACTGGCCTAAGGTTATCATCTGTTGGCAGAAATGTAATACAATAATCTGAATTATGCTGTCAATAGTAGCCTAAGCATCTGAAAATAATCATTTTTTTTTATTTTACCTCAGAATTTGTCATTTAATGAGGGTGGTATCCTCTCTCATTCTGCCATGTCTCTATGTGGCCATCCTGGGCTACTATTGTGTAGCCCAGGATGGAAAAACTCACAAAATCTGATAAATAGGCCAATACAGCATCCTAAAGTCTATGTAAGTGTACATTTCTACTATTACTGATTAACTTTTTTATAACTAACAAACTAGACATGAGTGACACGCTAAACAAACCCCCACTAAACCCCCAACATATACACCAGTTAAGGTTATAGCCCAAGTCTGTACCTTCAAATTACAGCTCATAATCGCCTCCCATAGACAGACAGTGTAGGCATATCATACATTTTCTGATTCCTTAGAGTCTGTTGAGTATTTTAGTCATTAACTCTTGTGTCCCTGATGTCCCTGGATACCGCTGGGATGAAAGAAGTGTATCTAGTTTGGTCAAAAGATGTGGAAAAATGTGTAATAATTTTGGTTTAACGACCTCTAATGACCTCTGTGTTGGTCAGAGAAACTCAAAACATGGCTTAAATGAAAGCCAAGAGTGTCCCCTTTAAGATGATACCAAATATTGCATTATAAACCTTTGACAAATGCCCATACCATGACCCTAAACCAGAGATACAGCAGTCCCAAAATACAGAATTTTTCCAAAGGGGTTGTTTACTTCATGAGATGATAACGATGACTCAGCTACCATTTTGGAAGGGCTATCATACCAAAATATTCACTAGACACATGTATCTTTTCAAAAAATATTGATAGACTTTGCCACCCTGAAATGGACAAAAAAATGGTCTGGCCCATGGACTAATTGGCCTGAAGAATTGTTTAGTCCACAAGGACTAAACCAATGTTTAGTCCAATTTAGCATCAGCTAAACTATTTTAGCCGATGCTAAATTGTAATATGCTAGGTGTGGAATTAGGGTATATTTTTTGTTGGAAAGTCAATAAAGTTCAAGTCATAAAGAAATAGTATGTTCAAGCGCGTTGTTGAGAAAATACATTTAAAATAAGCTAGTTTTAAAACTTAACATGTCTTTATTCAAATGCCCTAATTGTGGTTTTGAAATTAGTAATGTATTCTGACTTTTTGACCTTTATTTTACCTGTAGTTACAGCAGATGGTTTGCTAGGATTGTTTGAACTGCCTTTTGTCTGTGTGGGAAAACAATACAGTAGAAGTTGTAGCTTTTCACACTCATCTGTGAAAAGCCGTAAACACAGCAGGAGTTTCTGGCTTGAGAGAGGGTCAGAGACAGCTCCTGGTTGGATGAGCAAAGATATGCCTTATTTGAATAAATTAAAGATAAGAATACGCCTTAACTATAAAACTTTCTACACAGAAGTAACACATTAGATTTGCTCTTGCAACTCTCCAAAGATGTCTTTGCATGTCTTTGCTTTTCTTTCTTTCCTTCTTTTCCAAGTCTGTCAGGTAAATGAATGTATGTCTCCGTTGTTCTGCAGTTTCTGTGTAAGTTTATGCATTGTCTTATATTGGATTAAACTCTGTAATTCTGTGTCGTCAACACGCATTGTTGTTTTCCTTGTGGCTACACACGGCCCGCCGAGAGGACCTGGGATCCAGAGGAAGAGAGAGCCAAACTTTCTCTTCCTTAACAGCGTAAATCCCGTCTCATTGTTGGGGTGGGACCATAAACAGGGACATTTTTTAACAGCAATTTTCAGAAAAATTACAGTAAAATGTGGTTTAAAGGTTTTGTGTGTGTGTTCAAGCTGCACCACCAAAAATGACTAGTAAGTAGCAATGAATAACAAAAGTGTTTTTCTCGGTAAACAACCTGTTGAGACCCGTAGAAGTCAAACTAAGATTCAAATGTTGCTTAGATACGAGTTTGGTTCAGAATCACAGATCTAATCTCTGCTGCACCTTTACAAAAACTTAAGGCTCTAAATAAAAACAAGTTTTAATAAGTAACTCCACTTAATAAAATTCCTCAGAAATATTGATTTATTGCAGTGGTTCTCAATGCAAGTCATGTGTTATTTAAATTATAACTTAAGTTGCTTTGAACTTTTATTTTTAACGTTTTTTTTTTATGTCCTAAATGGCTGAGAACCTATAAATATTTAGAAATTGAATATCTGGGAAGTATAATAACGTAAACTTATAGGTCAGAGCCAGAGTTTTCTAGAAAAATAATCAGATTTTATTTTTGTGGTTTTAAAGGCTCTATGTTGAAGATGATAAGAAATAAAAGCATACTTTATTTTTGTTTTACTGTCAGGTGCAGTAGTCCCTCTGCTCTCGGCTCCCATGCAGAGCTGTCAGCTACCACTAATGCTCAGCCGCTCCTGTCGTTTCAAACTCTTCTTATTAAAAGTAAGAGTTAGAGAGCTAAATGTAATTGAAATATTGGCTACCTCCGACAGAAAAAGGAGCTAATTCTATGAAAGCAATATAGCAGTTCTGCTAGTTTTGATTTACAAGGCAGTTTATCATGATTCAGCCAAAGTAATGAAATAATGAACTGTGGACTGATTTTTATTTATGTGTTTCTTCCGATTGAGCAGTGAAAATAAATAAAACGTGTTTCATGTCTTTTGCTTTAAGTATTTACATACTGGAGGGTTTTTTGTTAGAGCCACAGCTAACAGCTAGCTCCTCACTTCACTGGCTCTAACTGAGCCTGTGCCATCCAGCGCAGCTGTTGCTCAACGGGTCTGTACCGCTCCCCGGGAGCCGTTCAGAGGACGGCAGGAGGCGCTAGCGGAAATTTTTACAAAAGGGGGGCGCTGGGATTCCTTTGGGGGGCGTTTGCTCCAAGGTAAACTTCACACATTAAATGCACAACAATACCAGTTTAGACTTTGAGCTACTTGTATTGTAAAAATTGTATTGTGTAACATTAAAACGACAGTTGCAACTGTATCGATGGCAGCTCTTCTTCTTCTTCTCTTCAGTGTTTGTAGCTTCTTGGCGTAGCTCCGTTCTCCTGCTACTGGTAGCTTCACCACTTCAGTTCAGCTTTACACCAGCTGATGACGTTGCTGTGATTCACTTGTCAGGTCACATATGTCTGGTTTTCAAATATTTTATTGTCTATTGAGGATTTTTATACATATGTTTTGGCAGTGCTGTGAACATGTCAAAGCAACAACTTATATTGAAAAGTGTTTTAATGTTCGTCTGGATGCTGCTTCCAATCCACATTCTGATGTTAGATCATTATAGTGTTTTGGTTGAACTTCATTAGCATTTTAAGATTGAAATATATGTTTAGTACTACCACATATAAGACAATTTAAGTTTTATTGATATGTTGGTGATATTAAACTGTGATAACTTGAGTAACACTGTTGTATAATATGGAAAAACTTAAGAGATGACAAAAGATCCCTTTAATTTTTAGCCTTAAAGTGATGGATATTAGCATCCTATATTTTAAGCTGCTTTATTCTGGCCTTGTTCCAGCTTTTTTGTTGTGGTTGTTAGGTTCTGGGGTTTTTGGGGTTTTCTTGGGGCTGCTGCTTGGTCCTTTTATTCACCACTAGATGGAGTTCTGGAGGCGGCAGGCCGGAGTGCTCCTCCATAGACATAATATAAGAGTAGACCCCGCATTGGCTGCTCCGACGCAGGAAATACGGCTGCCATCTTGGAGCGGTCGTCCCTCCTACTTTGCTCAAGCAAAACAGCAGACAATGCCTCAGCACTGTGGGATATTGTTGTTCGGATCGACGGATTATTGATGTGAGGGCTCCACAGATAACATTTCACAAGTATGATGGACATATTATTGTGTATATTTTGTGATTAGAATATTACTTTACTGTATTTATGTTCACCGGTGAGATACCAGCTAATATTAGCTGCAGTGCTTGGTGTAATACCAGGGTTCAACCCCACTACAAAGGCTAACCGAGATTCCATAAATCTTAAATAAAAAAATAATTTTCTAACATTGAATTAGATTATCTGACACAAGTGCCTACCTTAGAAATTAAACAATGTAACATATACTATAAAACTTATATTGTTATAAGTGTTATAACAATATAAGTTTTATAATATATGTTACATTGCACCAGCAAAGTTTACAAAGTGGTAAAGACTATTATGTAATTTTTTCACTCTGTCAAAAGTAAGACACCTCCCAAATCTTCCGTTTTTGTTTTGAAGGTTTCTTAAAAACACGATGTGAGGAAGATGTGGGAACTATCTTTAAAGAGAGACGGATTCACTGCAGCACCGAGGAATCTCGCATCGGATTTTGGACTCAATCTCAGCTGCTAAATCTCTGAAGCTAGAACTCGTCTGCTGGAAAACAGCTGATAAATAATATATATTAGGCTATACCTGTTTATAGCTGTTTATGTATATTTATATACATAAACATGTATCTAATATATTATTCAGTATTAATAATTATTTATTTGTGTCGTTATTAATCATTATTTGTGTTTGTATATTCATATAAATATGTACTGATATTACAAAAAAATTATTAAATACATTATGAATGGTTCTGTGCTTTGTAAAATGCTCATCATACATAAGTATTACATCAATATTAGAATATTCTATTTCTATTCTATTGTTTTCCTCACTAAGCATATTTAAATATTCTGAACTATTTATCAATACAATTAAATAATACAATTGTTTATAAATGTAGCTTTGATAGCTGTTTGAATAAGGTTTTCAGTAACAAAAATGCGTGTTGTGTTCAATTAAATGCGCTGATATGTCATTGTGCCTGCTAAACACATAAGGCTGAGTGGAGCGGTCGACCGTTCCAAGATGGCCGTCCTAAATCTCATCAGCTACAATAGGCGAGATCCTATGTCTATGTGCTCCTCTGCCATGATGTCATCTTCACACCGGGAAACAATTATGTGTTACCCACGGCTTAAGAGATTGCTTTTACCTTAGAATTACCTTAGAATGGCCAACAGTCTGTTATTCCTATATCAATTTGATACAATAGGAGCTTCCGCATTTCCCGTATCGTATCCTCTGTCACCTTTTTCAGCAGGTAAACAGTTTAATCCGTTAAGTTGTAACCTGTTTTTCCGAGCCGCCTTCAAACGCAACATGAACGCTGAGACTATAGAGCTTTGGAGTTGACGTCACAGGATATGACGTTTTCGTCGCTCGGCGCCATGTCTGGGGTCCACAGACCAAAACAAATTATTCAGAACACCGGTGTTTTCATTGTATTACCAACCGCAGTAAAGTTGTTTTCAAGTTGGATACTGGATAAACCGAGCTCCACGGAGTAAGAGACGTTCAGCTCAAGGTTGATCCGATTTATGAACGCTAATTTCGGCCAGCTGTTCTTAAGTCTCTCCACAAGCGCTCGGAGTTTCACATTGCTGCTGTCAATTTCCGAACACTCCTGTGCATAAATGCTTTGTCTTGTGACCAACTGATACCAAAAAGTGGACATTCATGCTATTACACGAGGCACACCATCTTCTATTAAAATTTTAAGTCATATTCAATAATTTTAATATTAAATGTTTTCTTCAGTAGCTTCCAAATTGTGTCCCATTAACTCAATCTGCTTGAAATTGTTCTAGATTGTATAGATGAGGCACACTCACCTTTATTACATTTGAACACCTTTTATATATTTTTTAGCTATTTCTGCAGTCAAAATTTTTTATTTTTCTTAGCTTGTAGGTCATGTAACCTATTAACTCAAAATCTGTGTACAATTATTCTATTAAACTATAGATTAGGCATATTTTTATTCCATTTTGACCCCTTTTTTAACCAGAATTATATTTTAAAAAAAAAGAAAATTCATAAAATGTATTACCTCAGATGATCATCACTTGTTACCCGTAATGTTCAATTGCATAAAATTCTAGGCCAGGATCTATGTCATTACATGTTCACTTACCTGAAATATGTTAAATACAACAAATATTTATTAAAGTGTGGTCTATTTCATAAAATTTGTCACCTTTATTGTTTAATTACACATTAAATGTTTAAAGATGGGCTCTTTCATCTGGTTTGTGTCATGATGTGGCGGTGGACACAAATGCAGCAGGCAGTGGACTTACTTTATGTGGATGTAGAAACAAGGCTGATCTAACAATAAGAACTAAGGAACACAGAGCAAGAGAAACTAAGATCTAAACAAAGAAATAACCCAACTAGAATGACACAGAAAGATACAGACTCAGACATGGAACAATAACTGAACCTATGGTGATCAAATTAAGAAATAAACATTACTAGAAACCCTGCAGGGAGGCTGAAATAAGAAATAACTAGAAGGATAAAATAGAATAGTCATTAAAGAAGGCTTGACATGGACTCAGACAAACAAGGAAAAGCAATAATATTATTCTAACTACACTAAATACCATGAACCACTTAAGTGAATTGAAACACAAAGTTAATAAAATGAAAAGCAAAACAAACCCAAAAACCCAGTGTCTTGACAGATGTCTGATTATATAATTGTTTACTTTAATCACATAAAATATTTATTTAAAAATATAATCTCATTACCTGAATATTTAAATATCAAATTGTTACTTAAAATGTGATTCTTTTCTTCACGTTTACATGCAACTTGAAGTGCTTGAATCAAACGATTCATGAATGTTTAATACATTAAATTATTAAATGAGAGAACAGCCATTTCCAACTGTATTTCAACACAAATGGTTCCTGTTCCTCTTCAGAGTCTGCAGCCTTGCTGAGCTCCTCTCCTGGGGTTCCTTCCTCCTCAGCCTCTCCAACTTGTTCCTCTTCTGTTGCCTCTGCTACTGTGTTTTCATTATTTACCTCTTCTGGGGTAAATAATGAAATCAGTCTCAGTAACCTGTTGATGGTTTTGCTGTATCGCCTCTTTAATTGACGCCCATGTCGGTCCGATGTTGTGGCGTTTACCTCAGTGACCCACATTCAGCACTGGACCCCAGTCAGGATTGAGCTCATCCATTTCATACGTCGGTTTGCCTTTAAGAGGACATATCAGAACACATCGCTATTAAAGCTGTAAATTTGATAACACTAGTAAAATAGTTTACTTCACAATAATGTAATAACCTCGATGTCCACTGACAAAACTCGGACTATGCTACATAAACAATATTAGCCCGAGCTAAACAACAGAAACTGAACGTAAGAACACTCGGACAAAATCATAGAACAACATTATGACACAAAACCAACAAAGCAAATTTAGACACTCACCAGAAAGGAAATGTCTGGAGGAAACTTGTAGGTATCTGGGGATTTTGGAGAACGTGATATCAAGACGTGTCACCGCTGATACCAGGACATTCGTCTTCTTTTCGTTAGCACCGATAGCTTAGCCTCCTCACGTTGTTTCCAAGCAGGATAATAGTGAAACCAAAGTCCGTCTTATATCCTTTTACCGTTTCAGTCGTGTGATCGGACATTACAGACAATAACGTAGCAAGTTCGTACCATAGCTAAATTATTTTAAGTAACTTGGATTGAAAAACTCTGCGAGACTGTTTTTTTTTATACTGCGAGACTGTTGTCTATGGACCCCTAAGATGGCGCTGATACCCCTCCGACTAGAGCAGTGACGTCACGCTCCAAAGCTCTATAGACATAATGGACCTTACCAAGCTCTGCCCAGAAACGCCCCTCGACAGTCCCTCGTGGCTGCATGTCTCACAAACAAAGCCTCACAGGGCTTAGTTTCTATGTGTAAACATGGCGTCTTTCGTTTCAACTGACTCTCTACAAAGTATTTCTGAGTCAATTAGTGTAGCATTTCTGCCGGATTTTCAAAAGATATCAGCCACGACAATGGACAGGGGAACAAACAAGTTCATGTCATCTTTTTTGGACGACATAAAGATGTTTGAGCCACGGGATGCCTTCAACATTGTGCGCGTCACAGCGAAATGCTACCGGTCGATGAGGAAAACAGCAAATCCTCACACCCTCAGCATAAATATACTGTGGACAAGATCACTGATGCCTGTTGTTCTTGCAAGGCTGGGTAAGTCAGGCATTCATGGTTTTGAGGGTTACTTTTGGAATCAGTGATTTCTGTTGTTGGCAAATGTTTGAGTGTGCCTAGGCCTGTTACTCGGTACTCGGTGCTAGCGTGGCTAACACGATTACAGTTTAGTAAAAAACCTTTTCAGGTAAAATAAAATCATTAATGTGTGTCAGATACGGTATACATTGCATATTGATCTGTTCAGCTAAAGTAAGACTGTGTAACAGACAGGCTTCAAGGTATAGAAGTTGTATCGGTACTGCCATTATGCTGCTAAAAGGTTTTCATAATGAATGTGTTTATTATTGACTTTTTTTCAGACTTGGGTGTCATTGTTCACACATTATAGGCCCCCTTAAGACCTTACAATATTTTAAGCTTCAAAAATCAAAAGCGATCGGGAGGTGCTGGTACCTATCTCCATAGACATTAATACGTAGACGCCTCATGGAGCGGGTCGGCCCGTTGCAGCGATACGTAATCGCGTCCGCCATATTGAATGTGGCATCTCTGCCAGTAAGCTAATACAAATGAATGGACCGAACTTCAGAAAATGCCATTCCACAAAGTATTTTTAGCTAATGTTCGTCATCGACCCACTCACATATAAACGTGAATATATTTGGAAATTAAACAATCACCAAAGACAACATTTATGATTTTTCCTTATATTTTAATTGTAATTTCTGAATAAAGAAAATAAATGTGAACCTATAATACAATTGATTTTGATAAATCGTTTTTATATATATAGAGTAATCAACATTTATGAACATATAATTTAAATATAAAAATGAACACAAGTGAGTAAACAGACCTAAACATCAGCATTAAGTCCCTTTATCATAAATATTGTTTAAATTTAAATGATGCAGAACTTGGAATCCATCTGGCCCAAATCTCAAGACTAACAGTTAAAAACAAAGATAGTTTCAGTACTAAATCACAACCATTGTAAGAATAAAATAAAGACAAAAAACCCCATAGAAATGCATTAGCAGCTAAGCAACACTGTCAGAAGCGATAATTAACATCCACCTGTTGTTACGACTAATATCACTACTCACATCATCAATGACTGCCCACCACTCAAAAACAGTAAAAAGATCAGCTGATGAACATCAAGAAGAAAAGAAATGGCACAAACCTCCTTCAAAATAAAAGCATGAACCTATAAAAGCACGAAACATCAAACTTCTTGAAGAATTAATAACAGGTATCTTGTGACCCGACTGGTCACCAACAGTGAAACATTGAATGAACAATTGACAGACACGTCCAATGACTAAAAATATTGGATTATTTTCAAAAGCATGCCAATTTTGTTTATTTGTAAACTTGTATCCATAATGTTTCATATAGTAAACTGTACTCGTTTTTCTTAAACTCTGCGTGCCTTCCTCTGTTGCTCACAAATAGGCTCCCATGAATTCAGAATCTTCTGATCAGGCCCAACATCCCTTGTAAGTGTGCAGTATTGGAGTCATTAAAGTAGCTTATTTACCTGCTACCAACTATCAAGGGTATTTGAAGCAACCTTACTTGTGGGTTACACTGGCAATTAATCTAATTACATTTGGCAAATTTCATATTCACAAATGTAAATTTTCATCACTGAAATTAAATTATTATTATTATTATTATTATTAATTTATTTTTTTTTTTTTTACAGAAATCAAATTTATCCACTACTTCCAAGAGTACCAACAAAAAAGCTGTCTATCTCTGTGTCTATTCAGAGATAGACATATGAATATTGTCTATCTCTGAATATTTTTAATTTGTCATGTCTGTAATCTGCCCTGCAACAGACTGGCGACCTGTCCAGGATGACCCCGCCTCTCGCCC